>NC_054877.1:41408089-41711119 GCF_018320785.1 Cheilinus undulatus | reverse complement strand
AACATGTCCTACAGTCCTCCGCTCTACCAACTGAGCTATCGAAGGACACAAGAAAGCATCAAAAATGATGTAGAAAAAACTTTTAAGAGAAGCCTGTTGGTTCAATTGGTCACAAAGAAAAGTAGATCTGAAAAATGAAGATTCAAGTGAAACATGATCTGCTTCCAAAAGTTGCACGGGAGGTGGACAATAACGTCTGAGTGTGCAACAGGAAGTTGATCTTTTTTACTGCATTTATAGGCATTGTCATAATTGTGTGCTGATGAGCCATTTCAAGTTGGCAATGTACAATATTTCCCAGTTAAAAGCTCCTCCTTCGAGCTGGATTTGTAACAGCGACCTAAGGATTTCTTCCGCCTCCACTTTCCGTGGGTACATGTCCTACAATCCTCAGCTCTACCAACTGAGCTATCCGAGGAAGCAGTGAAGCTTCTGAAGGGATGTGGAACAAAAATGATTGCCAGCGACTGTGGAATCATCTTTTCAGAAAGAGAAGTAGATCTGAAAAATGCAGAATGAAGTGAAATATTAAGTGCTCCTAAAAGTTGCATGGGAGGTGGACAATATGCACTGAATTTGAAACAGGAACTTGATGCTTTTTTTCTTGTAATTGTTTGCATTTTCACAACTGTGTGCTGATGAGCCATTTCAAGGTGGCACTGTACAATATTCCACAGTTAAAAGCTCCTCCTTCGAGCCGGATTTGAACCAGCGACCTAAGGATTTCTCTCATTTCAACTTCCTGTGGGTACATGTCCTACAGTCCTCCGCTCTACCAACTGAGCTATCGAAGGAGACAGCACAAAATGAAACGATGTGAAAAAACTTTTATAAGCAGTCTGTTGATTCAATTTTTCACGAAGAATTATGCGAAAACAAGTGAAATATTAAGTGCTTCCAGAAGTATCATGGGAGGTGGACAATATCCACTGAACATGCAACAGGAACTTGATGGACTTTTCTTGCACTTTCACAACTGTGTGTTGATGAGTCAATTCAAGCTGGCACTGTACAATATTCCACAGTTAAAAGCTCCTCCTTCGAGCCGGATTTGAACCAGCGACCTAAGGATTTCTCACATTTCCACTTTTGGTGGGAACATGTCCTACAGTCCTCCGCTCTACCATCTGAGCTATCGAAGGATGCAAGAAAGCATCAAAAATGATGTAGAAAAAACTTTTAAGAGCAGCCTGTTGGTTCAACTGGTCACAAAGAAAAGTAGATCTGAAAAATGAAGAATCAAGTGAAACATCATCTGCTTCCAAAAGTTGCATGCGAGGTGGACAATAACGTCTGAGTGCGCAACAGGAACTTGATTTCTTTTACTGCATTTATAGGCATTGTCATAACTGTGTGCTGATGAGCCATTTCAAGCTGGCACTGTACAATATTCCACAGTTAAAAGCTCCTCCTTCGAGCCGGATTTGAACCAGCGACCTAAGGATTCCTTCCGTCTCCACTTCCTGCGGGTACATGTCCTACAGTCCTCCGCTCTACCAACTGAGCTATCGAAGGATGCAGCAAGACGAGAAATGATGTGAAAAAACTTTTCTTAGCAGCCTGTTGGTTCAGTTTTTCATGAAGAAAAATGCAGAAACACATGAAATATCAAGTGCTTCCAGAAGTTGCATGGGAGGTGGACAGTATCCGCTGAACATGGAACAGGAACTTGATCTTTTTTACTGCATTATAACAGCTGTGTGCTGATGAGCCATTACTAGCTTGTACTGTCACTACCACCTGAGTTAGCGAAGGAGCCTCCTTGACTTGCTGGTCAGTGAGAATAATACTATGAATAGGTCAGAGGATTATTAAATACCCTTTGGATGAAATAATAAGCCACAATTTTCACATTACAGCATGCATAGGTGTGGTTATGGACAAGAAGTGCAGAAAAGTAGACAAGAACTTAAAGGGATACTTTAACATTTTTGCAAATTTGCCCATAGCCATAATCCCTATAGTCTTACTAATAGGTCTGTTACCTTTAGCTGTCGGTGCAAGCTATTTTTAGATCGGCGTTGCTCAGCTAACGTTATGATGTCTTATGGTATTTCGGCTTTCCCTCATCAAACTCATCAAGTACACAATCCAACAACTCCAAAACGCTCTTGTGGACAAGTTTTCACCTGCACATTTACCACGCTGATAAATTAACTCACCAAAATGGGGCCCTGAGGAACCCTCTGTGGCTGAAATCCACCCATATTCGGTGGCTGTCAATATCGAGCCCTGCCATCAGTGTGTCGGCTGTTACATTATGTGGTAACCACACTTTACATCTCTCAGGCCCCCATGGAGATAGAAACCCTAGGCTACAGTACCAGCTAGCCTGTGCATTAATTCGCCTTTGATCGCAGTGCATATTTGAAAAAACAGTGAAAACTCGTCTGGGATATTTGAGTGCGCAACTTTTTTTTTTCTTCTGCTCAGAAAGGTGGAAAGCAGTGCACAATTGCGCAGTAAACCCCCCTTAGAGGGAACACACTTCTGTACCAAAAGAGGTCTGTACTATAAAGTCCAGTAGAATTGAGCTCATGTGTGTACAATGCAGTGTAAGACAGTAGGCTTGACAAAAGTGCTCTTTAGCAAAGCAGGATAGGACTCACTATCCATTTCAGTATATCACAATATTGTACCAAAAGAGCTCTGTTAAATCAACTAAAATAGAGCTCACTAGAGCACAATGCAATATGGGACAATGGAATTTAAACAGAAATAGAGCTCTTCTGCCGGGTAAAATGGAGCTTACTGTGCATTTGTTTGTCATATGAACATGGAGATCCTGACAGCTGTTTATTTGTATTATCAATAAGGTGATGAATCAAACAAAAAGATGTTTTTAACATCCCACAAGAAGAATAATCATTTTATTGGCTTACTGAGTAAGAAGCAGCTTTTATACCCATTGTTTTAGTGTTATATAAGCTACCCAAAAAATATTGTTCACAGATATAAACCTCATTTCAGTTTATGCTTCATTTTTAATCCTTTTTTGGATCAAAGCAAATTCATCAGACCACCTGTTGATGAGGAAAAGAGCATTAAACGGCATTAATGATGCCAAGATTTTTAGATAACAGTGGAGCTTGAAAGAAGGCCTGTAGGATATGCACTGCCCTCAAAAACAGTGAGGCCAATTCCTTTATTTCTGCTGTAGACTGAAAACATTTGGGTTTGACATCAAAAGATGAATATGACATATGAGATCAACATTTCAGCTTTTATCTACAGGTATTAACATCTGGATCTGATACACAACGAAGAAGATATAATTTGTTGTAATGGAACACCAAATTTTTAGGTGAGCACAAGTATTGAATAGATAGACTTAAAATAGACTGACGTGAATTAGACTTGATATAGAGATGCAAATCCTTTGCTTGCAATAACTGCTCAAGTCTGTGACCCACTGACATCACCAAATATCTGCATTTTTCTTTTGTGATGCTTTTCCAGCCTCTATATGGTTTAAGTCTGGAAGTCGATCCATGAAGAAACCACTGGTGTACTAAGAAACAGATGTCAAATGGGAAGACCAAGGAAAACAGCAGCAGTGACAAGTTTGCACTTCTTCCCAGTGCTTTTTGAACATGTTGATCATGTAATTGTAATTGTAATTGTGTTGTTTCATCTCTCTCTTCAAAATTTGTGTGTGTCTTCTGAAGGTATACAACCATTTTTCATTGTTATGCTTTTTACTAACTGACATGCCAGATGGATGTGTTTCACACATGCATCTGGGAAAGTTTCAATAGGAAATGTTCGGGAAAAGGCAGAGGATTTGAAAAAAAAGAAACTCGGAGTGTGATTGGATGAATGTTCTGTCTGTCACATCTCTACGGGCCAATCAGAGCAACAAAACACGTCACGTAGCCGCTATCGAGCTGCGCATGCGCAGCTACAGAGGAATAACACGAAACATGGCGACTATAGACATGTCAGTACTCGACTTTTGTCGTTTTTGAAAAGAAACTCACTGCTGTTCTTTGTTCTTCTTTTAATGAAGAAATGTTGACAAGTTCTGATAAAACTGGCGCTTCAGCAGCATCCACACTAAGCTCTTCCGCACCGGCCTCGTGCTGCTGCTAGTTTACGTCACGACTCTGCTGCATTTAAAAGTACTGCCCCTTGTAGTTGATTGGTTCTGTCACTTTCTAACTGGGCCCAAACGGTTCAGATGGGAGCTTTGCAAGATGGATTCGCCAGTGAGAAACACGGAAACGGGTGTAACCATCTGCTTTGCAAGGTTATCTTTTAACATGTTCAAAATAAACTTCACTAACTAACTATTTATCTTTTGATGTCAAGCCTAAATGTTTTCAGTCTACAGCAGAAATAAATGAATTGGCCTCACTGTCCCAATACTTTTAAAGGGGACTGTTAAAAGGATTAGGAGCAAAGAGGTGATTCACAATGCATCTTAAAATTATCATTAATGCAAAAGCACATCCACAAATGCAATGCTTGCTTTAAAAATGCTACTTGTGCACATTTGCTGAGATATTTGACCTCTTTAGATGGGACAGGAAATTAGACACTTGTCATTAATCACATGACAACCAATATTACAACATCATGAGGCATATCTAACACTGTAATCAGAGAGAAGCATGCACTGATATCTCTGTGATTCTGCTCAGTCTCTTGTTTTGTAACATTTATTTGCAGTATTTCCTCACCTCCCTTCTGGTCAGAAAAGAAAAGAAGTTGCGTGAGTTGGCATTAAATTAATCCCTTTCCCTGAATAGAGCTGTAGAAATCAAAATGTAGGACATTCTTCACATTTCCCAACCGTATCGCTGCACAGCCGCTATCAAATCAAGACCGAGTTGGGAAATGACCAACAATCCAGAGTCTTAGAGTGTGTTTGGCATTAAAATATGGTCGCCTCACAAATACCTGAGCGGCGTACTGCAGAGAAGATGGAGGCTTAGCTTCCTCAAACAACATGACAAGACACAAAGGCACTGATAAGCCCCTGCTGTTTCAGCCCATGCCACCGCTGGATTTGGCTTGTTTGAGGGATTGCCAGAAGAATGCTTTCATCATCCACCAAAACATGACTGCAAGGATTTTCAGTGACATGCACAACAACGAGGAGAGCTCAAATGAGTTAATCACCCTGTCATTGTTTTAATTTCCAGGATTTTTTAAGGCTTGACTTTGTTAGAAATGTTAAATAGCCAAATGGTTTATCGAGGCTAATTATATCTTGAAAGAAGATCCATGTGCCTGTTAGTTTAAGCTCTACTGACTATAAAGGCATGCAAGGTGGAAGCGCTGACAGCCAGGCAGTGCCACTCTGAGCCTGCAGAGTCTCAGTGTTTTTGAAAGAGATAAATGACTCCGTGTTTGTGTTAGGCCTACTAGGTAAAGAGTTCATGAGAATGGCAAACTATCTCAACTAAATTTATGACTTGGCCTTCAATCTCTGTGGCGCCGAGTTTCGTAATGCTTGTTTTTGTGTGTGTGTGAGAGGCTTTTAAAATGAATGGCTCTGGATGTGTCAATAATTTCAGCCTTATGCAATTCTATCGAAAGTGAACACATCTGAAAAGAAGCCTAAAATGACTTTTTAAAATACTGTGACACATTTTAAAAAATGGCTTCTGCTTGTGTCATTTTTCTCTGACCTTTTGGGGTTCTGAAACCTTTCAAAATAAAATGAATACTCTAAAAAATGTGCAGTGGTCAAGCTACACAAACAAGGCTGTTTTTCTTGGTTTCCAAGAGGCAACAAGTTCCTCACTGGACAGAAAAAGTAATTTACAATGCAGAGGATCCCAGGCTGTTCATAATGTCTTAATGAAGTCTTCTTTACATGACCTGAGAGCAGAGAGGGTTAACCAGCACAGACCTGCACTGATTTGTTGATTTACTGCATAATTGATACCGTGCTCTTCAGCGTAGGACAGGCCACTTATAATCTCATCTCTTTGTTTTAAAGTCTTTTTACCGTATCTTTGTCCCTGTCTGGTTTGCTCCAGTAAACCTCGGACATTTCAAGGAAACTTAATTTCTCTTTAACCCCACAAATCCTGTGGTTCTTCATCCGCCCCCCTTGTTCCTCCCTGGAGTGCTCTTCTCTCTCAGGTCACTCTATCTCCCATCTGGGTCACATCACAGCTTCCCAGAAACCTTTCTCCTCTACCTCTACACACCAATGATAAATCACTGGTTGGAGTCCTTCTCATGTCCTGAATACGATGGGGAGGTGGTCTAGATTACAGGGGTAGGAACCCCCTCATCATGTCTGCAGACGCTCTCTGGTGACAAAAACACTACAATCATACACAGCTGGAATTTGTGGTGTTAAATTCCTGCAAAGGTGATGGGAAATGGTTGGGAGGATTTTGTGAAGTTTCTGTGCAGCAGTAATGTCCTCAAAATGTCAGGTTACATGCAGGGCTGCAAAAAGAGACAGCGATCCACATACCTGACAACTTTCAGGTTTTAAAATACTGGAGGGTGGTGGTACACCCACAGCACTGTAGGTGAATCATTTATTGGTGGGAACATGTCCCCCTCAGCTGTTGTAGATGGCAGATGCTCCCTTTGAGTTAATTACTAGCTACAGTGCCTATAAAAATATTCATCCCTGTGGATATTTTACCCTTTTATTACCTCCGCCAAGGAGGTTATGTGATCAGCTGGGTTTGTCTGTTTGTTTGTTAGTTTGTTAGTTAGTTAGTTTGTTAGTTAGCATCATAACTCAAAAAGTTGAGGATGGATTTTGATTAAATTTTCAGGAAATGTCAGAAATGGCATAAGGAAGAACTGATTAGATTTTGGGAGTGATCCGGATCACCGTCTGGATCCAGGAATTTTTTTAAGGATTCTTTACTATTGGGAGATGGGACTAATGGCGAAGCTCTGTGCTGTTACCACTTTACACCAGGAGATGGCAGACATGAGTAACTTCAATCCCAGCAGCATTTTGGCTGTGTTTCCATTCAAAGTTTTGGAGTTTATAGAGTTTGAAATATGCACGCCCGGTTGAGGAGACAAGTCGAAGCGTAACAGCGAGAAAAAGACAGCAAATTGTGGCGAGAATACTCACAATGCAGGGACGGATCCAGGAATTTTTTAAAGGATTCTTTACTATTGGGAGATAGGGCTAATGGCAGAGGTCTGCGCTCTCTAAGAGCTTTTCTAGTTAGTTTTATAAATCAATCATGGTTAATATAGTTTTTGGTTTTATGACAAAAAATACCAAAATCAACTATTTAATATCAAAGTGAAAACAGATTTCTACAACAGTCCTGTCAATCAAACAAAAATATTTAAGGTAAAATAAATGATTGCATAAATATTCAACCCCTTTAAAAATCTAATTCAACACAGGTCCAGCCAATTGGTGCTAGTAGTCTCACAATTAGTGAGATGCAGATCACCTGGGTGCAGTGAATTGTAGTATAAAGACACCTGTGCCCGGAAGCTCCAGCCACTGGTAATCAGTATTCCTGGCTACCATCACACCATGAAGACAAAAGAAAACTCAAAGCAACTCAGAGAAAAGGTTATTGAAAAGTATAAGTCAGGGGATGGATAAAAAAAAAAATCCAAGGTACTGAACATCCCCTAGAGTTCAGTTAAAGCCATCATCAAGAAATGAAAGGAATATGGCACATGTGTAAATCTGCCTAGATCAGTTCACAAACTGAGAAGGAGACAAGTGAGGGAGGCCACCAAGACACCTATGACTACTCTCTACAGCTGAGATGGGTGAGACTCTGTATTCAACAACTATTGCCCAGGTTCTTCATCAGTCAAAGCTTTATGGGCTAGTGGCAAAGAGAAAGACACTTTTAAAGAAAAATCGCTTTAAATCTTTACAAGAGTTCACCAAAAAGCACGTGGGAGACTCCATGGTCAAGCGAAATTAAGTTCTTTACTCTGATGAGACAAAAATGGAGTTTTCTGACCATCAGACAAGACGCTATGTTAGGAGGACACCAAACACTGCACATCCCCACATACACACAATCACAGCATCATGCTGTGGGGATGCTTCTCAGCAGCCGGCCCTGGAAAGCTTGTAAAGGTAGAGGGTAAAATGAACATGGAAAAATAAAGGACAACAATCTTAATCAGTCTCAGAAAAAAACAGCTTGGGAGAAGACAGGGAGTGGCCAAGTCAAAGCCCAGACCTCAATCCAATGGAGAATTAGTGGCTGAACTTGAAAAGGGCGTTCATGCCTGATCCCTGTGCAACCTGACAGAGCTTTGCAAAGAAGAACGAATAAAAAATTCCAGTGTCCAGATGCACAAGCCTGATTGAGACCTATCCACAGACTCAGTGCTGTGATTGCAGCCAAAGGTGTAAGTACTAAATTCTGACTTGAAAGGGTGAATATATACGGAGTCACTTATTTCACATTACATATTTTTATTTAATCAACATTACTTTGTAAAAATCTGTTTTCACTTTGACATTAAAGTTTTTTTGTATGTGTGGGTTTGCAATAAAATTTAAGTTTCCCTACTCAGAGGATTGAATTAATCATGCCTTCTGACTTTTCAAATATACACATATTTCAAACTGCCAAGAGGATCTGAAAGTCCTTCGTATTGCCAAATAAATCATGCTATATGTCATATTAAAGTGATCAATCAGACTCATCATAGTCTGTTAGCTAGTAAGCAGCTTGTTTGCTTAGTAGACACACTTCCATTCTTTCTAAAATCCATCACAAAGTTCATTTTTCCCCCCTTACACTTTCCAGATAAAAATATTATCGAGGGAAGGGGTTTCACAGGCACAATGGATATCATGGAGATTATTGCAGGAATCAATGATGTTCTGGTTGGTTTGCTTCTGTAACCGGAAACAAGGCGATACAGCTCTGTAAATTTCATACACACTTTGTGCTTGACTTTTAGTAACAAGAAATGAATGCCATACTTCTAGCTTATGTTGCTATCTGACAGTTTTAGCACACCAAACACACAAGCAAACAGGCAAATATTTTCTAAGAGCATATCTCTGCTCTCAGGGTTTCATGTTCCCCTGCTCCAAATCCTCTGATTATGATGCATTAAGAAGGACATTAAACGGGTTTAAATTCCCAGCAGTGTTTTTTCAGCAGGTCAAATGTTCAACGTATGTTTCTGTGGGTCAGTATGTTGATATCATTAGTATAAAGCCTCTAGACCACTGAGGTTTCTTCTTGAAATCTTTGCTCTTGGATTTGTGGGAAACACAGTTTCCTCTCACTTGACTTGTAACGTTTGTAGGCTATCGTACATTGGCAGGCCTGGTTTTTAAAGGTCACATACTTTACCCTTTAAAGACAAGTTTATATTGGTCTCAGAGGTCCCCAAAACATGCCTGTGAAGTTTGTTGCTGAAAAAGACTCCAGTATGGGATTTTTTGCATGTCTAAAAACTCTTCTGTTTCAGCCCTGCTCAGAATGAGCTGTTTCTGTGTCCAGCACTTTAAATGGTAGTTAATGCGCTGTTTGACTCCGCCTCTGACCACTCGCCTCTCAGGAAATGGATATGGCTGGCAACTGGCAGCTGGGAGGATGATCAGGAAAGGAGGGTTGAACTTTCTTCCAAGCGGGGAGGGCCAATCAAACCTGGGGGTGGAGCTAACTCCCCACATCACATCATGAGGGGAAAATTTGAGAAAGGCTTGTTTCAGCACGAATTTTCTGAAAGGTGGAGAAAGCGAGTGAAACTCACCTCAGCTTTCCAAGAACTGTGGTTAATCACAGTTAACTCATGATTTAACAAGGGGGAGTAATTACTTTTTCACATAGGGCCAGATAGGTTTTGATTGTTTTTCCCTTTAATAAATAAAATCATCATTTAGAAACTGCATTTTGTATTTACTTGGGCTGTCTCTGTGAGACAGGGGCTGGATAGGTCAGCGTGTTACAGCACTGACTTTGGTCAAGGGGATCGATGGTTTTGAGTCCCAGTCAGTACAGACTCAATATCCAGTTTGGGCCCTTGGGCAAGGTCCTTAACTCTTGGAATGCCTATCTACCTGTATGTTTGTCGCTTTGGATAAAAGCGTCTGCTATATGACACTGTAACATTGTAAAACAATAATACAAAGAATCATGCTCCAGAGCTGCTTAATCTTTTTTTAATTGAACTGTTTTTGTTCCATGGATGAATTTCTCTTAATAAGAAGAAAAGCAGTTAAAAGTTGTCTTCCTGGTTCATGCCACAAGCTACTCGTTAACTACTCGATTCACTTTTTGTACCTCTGTAGAGAGGTTCAGCTTATACGACTCAATTCTATCCCTAAAACAAATTAACTTTGAATTACCTAAGGTCAAAGATGCAAATGAATCTTACGGTCTTCAGTTAAAAATGAGGCCTCACTGGAGCTGAATACCACTAGAAACTCTATCCACTCTCTCCCTGTGGCCATTAATGACAAATGGAGATACATGGGGAATTCAGAGGGGAATAATCAGAGGAACTACAAACACAATCAAGCCTATAAATTCTCAGGAGAGTGCTTTCCCTTTAATATAATTAGCATTACTTCCCTGTGAGGCTTCTCATAGATAAAAAGAAGACAAATAAACACAGACACAGTGTCTTTGATGGTGGCAGGATGAGAAGTTGTTCAGCTCTGTGTGACGCAGGTGTGCCATGTGTTTTCAGTTTTACTGTAGTGTTTGTGATATATGAGATGTACCAGGAAAGAGAGAAATCAGCCAGGATGACATCATGAGTTTGTCACTAAATATATTTAGCATCATACTGATAAAGGAGCATCAATGGTTTTAGCATTAAACAAGGTAGGAAATAACCTGAGGTCTCCACCAAGGAGCCTAAAGGTACGATCAATACAGCTGTGTATCAAATATGAAAACCACATGTAGCTTCAGATCATTTTTAATTATTAAAGCTGAGGTCAGACTACATGTTTTTTGTTTTTTTTTTGTTTTTTTTTTTTGTCTGTTGTGGTCACTATGTCAGAGTGGGCGATCACACAGCCATAAATTTGTGCCATGACGTTACCAACAGACATGACAGACTACACAGAGGTGCATTATTAATCAGTGGGCCTGTTGTAATGACGTTGCAAACATGTTGTACTACACATGTGGGGCTAACTCCCCACATGACATCATGAGGGGAAAATCTGAGTACAGCTTGTTTCGGCACACATTTTCTGAAAGGTGGAGAAAGAGAAAGGGAATGGATTTTTCTGATTCTGGGGGGGGGGGTTGTGGACAAGCCAGGGGCACATATTTTTGTTAGAAAAACCTGAAAAAGTTATTTTTGCATAAAGTCCCCTTTAATAAGAAATGATTACCAATTTTTTGGTCAACCTTCATGGTCTGCCTGATGTGGCTGGGCCCGAGCAAGCTTTCCCCTTCTCCCCCTTATAGACAGCTTTGTGAGGAGGTGGCTAATTATACACTGCCTGGCCAAAAAAAAAGTCGCCACCAAAAGAAGGTCACACACTCTAATATTTTGTTGGACCGCCTTTAGCTTTGATTACAGCATGCATTCGCTGTGACATTGTTTCAATAAGCTTCTGCAATGTCACAAGATTTATTTCCATCCAGTGTTGCATTAATTTTTCACCTAGATCTTACATTGATGATCACTGCACAAAGCCTTCTCCAGCACATCCCTAAGATTCTCAATGAGGTTAAGGTCTGGACTCTGTGGTGGCCAATCCATGTGTGAAAATGATGTCTCATGCTCCCTGAACCACTCTTTCACAATTTGGGCCTGATGAATCCTGGCATTGTCATCTTGGAATATGCCTGTGCCATTAGGGGAAAAAAAATCCATTGATGGAATAACCTGGTCATTCAGTATATTCAGGTAGTCAGCTAACCTCATTCTTTGGGCACATAATGTTGCTGAACCTAGACCTGACCAACTGCAGCAACCCCAGATCATAGCACTGCCCCCACAGGCTTGTACAGTAGGCACTAGGCATGATGGGTGCATCACTTCACCTGCCTCTCTTCTTACCCTGATGCGCCCATCACTCTGGAACAGGGTCAATCTGGACTCATCAGACCACACGACCTTCTTCCATTCCTCCAGAGTCCAATCTTTATGCTCCCTAGCAAACTGAAGCCTTTTTTGCATGCCAATGACTTGACCCTTCTTAAACAGACTAACATCTTTTCCACGACCACAGGATGGGTCTTTCAACATGGTTGTTTACGAAATGAGAAGTTACTCATTGCATCAGCTGGGGTTAAATAAGTTGTTGCCAGCTGAAAGAAAATCGCCCATGCAGTAATTATCCAATAGGAGGCTCGTACCTATTTGCTTTGTTAAATCCAGGTGGTGACTTTTTTTTTGGCCAGGCAGTGTATTTCAGATTTGCTTCAGTCCTGTAGTTCCCTGGCTTTGTTAACTGAAAGAAATGCTTCAAAGTATTTTGTTCACTTACTATGATTGCTTTTGTCTGGGGCTTCCAAATGACTAAAACCACCTCTATAAATATAGGAAGGTTGAATAAATCAGATATAAGAGGGGCGTTCAGGACATATCAAGGCAGGCAGAATCTCCATAATCTTTAAATATCTTACATGCAACTCCATCCCCCACAAAAGGAACCAATTTGAGGGTGATAAAAGATGAAAACTAAGAATCTGCATTATCTGCATAATGAGATTTATTCTTGGAAATCAATGTAGAAATTGAATATTCATCCTTAAACTGTTGAGTTTTTATTTTGAATATTTACTTGGTTAAATTAATCCATCACATTTACTGAGAGATATTCACAGTTTCACATTCCTCATTTCCGGTGCTGTAAATTCTTGTTTTTGGGGGGATTTAGACCATATAATCAGTTTACACTATGATTTAGGATTTCGGATCAGACACATTAAATATAAATGAACTATGTTTGTACCACTTAAGAGTACACAACATATCATAAACTCATTTTTCACCATATGCTCCCTTTTAAATGTCTTTTATTGTTTGTGTTTGTCTTTTATTGTTTGTGCTGTTTTAATGTCCCAAATGACACACCACTGTCAGAAATAAAACCCCATTTTTTAAAAACACTTTATAATGTATTTCTTCATTTTCCATTTTCAGAGGCAAAGTAGTTGATTTCTCTGTGGTGTTAATGCTTTGACTTGCCATAATTTGTTCTTATTGAGTACTTCAGTACGTGCAGGTGCATCTCAAAAATTACAATATTATGTAAAAGTTCTTTTTTCCCATGATTTACTTCAGGCAGTTAAATCATCTCATACAAAGTGAAACATTTCAAGACTTTTTTGTTTAAATGTTGAAGATTATGGCTTACAGCTCACAAAAATAAAAAATCCACTATCTCGCAATATTAGAACATCATAAAAACATCAGCCCAAACAAGGAATACAGAAATACTGGCCTTCAGGAAATAATGCTAATTTATGCACTTAAAACTTTGTTGGAGCTCATTTTACACAAGTAACTTCATCTAAGTAACATGGCATGGAGGCAATCAGTCTGTGGCACTGCTGGGGTGTTATGAATCCCAGTTTGCTCTGATAGCAGCCTTCATCGTCTGCATTGAGTCTGGTGTCGCTCATCTTCCTCTTCACAAAGATGCTCTATGGGGTTCATGTTAGACCAGTTGACTGGCCAATCAAACACAGTAACACCATGGTCAGCAAACCAGTGTCTGGTAGTTCTGGCTAACAGCAGAAGATGACATGGCACCTCAAACCTTCAATGACTGTGTACACTGAAAACACTGGACTTCAAGCACCCTGGATTTTGTGCCTCTCTGATCTTCCTCAAGACTCTGGGACCTTGATTTAATCTGAAAATGGCACTTTGGATGCCTGAGCATCAGACCAATTCTTTTTCTTGTTGCCTAGGTGAGACGCTGATGACATCTTTGACATGAGGAAGAATACACTTGTAACCTTGAGATGTTGAATCTGCTTTGTTTGACAATCCTCTGAAGGCTGAGCTTATCCCTGTTGCTTGTGCACCTTTTCTTACCATATTTTTCCCTTCTAGTCAACTTTCCATGGAAATGCTTTGATACAGCCCCTGAGAACAGCCTGCCCTTTCAGTAGTGACCGTCTGTGGCTTACCCTCCTTGTGATGGGTGTCATTGATTGTCTTCTGGACATTTGTCAAGTCAGCAGTCTTCCCCACAACTGTAGTTGTGTGAACTGTACCAGAGTGGGTGAGAGAAGCCTCAGGAAACCATTGCAAATTGGACTTTTGAGCTGTTAGCCATAATCACTTTGAATCAAGAATATATGGAAATATAACTGTCTGAAGTAAATCACAAAAAAATCAACTTTTACATGACATTCACATCTTTTGAGATGCACTTGTACATGATTTTAATCACTGGGACTGGTATTTTCTGTAACATCAGCATCCACTGATTGGGCCCCTGAAGACTTCCACATTAAACCCCGCGCTTTGTGGCTGGCTGTGGCAGTGTTTAAATCTAGGTCAATAAAAGTGTGTCAACAAGCTGAAAAAAGTACATAAAACACAATAAATTTTATGTAGGACAAGTGCAAGTTTACAAGTAGGTATACATCATTTCTTTAAGAAATATTTCTTGCAGTCTGTCGAGCCTTGGCCCAGTATTCATTTTATCATCATTTATGTCTTCTTCAACATAAACATCCAACTCCTTAAAGACTTAATGCTCCAGTGTGTTCATTAGCTGTATTTATGTCCAACTTTGTCAGTGTGTAATTCTTCAGAGCAACAGGAAACTCAAAGCATTTCTCTAAAAACAGCTGCCTGTGGCTTTAGATGACCCAATTAGAAGAAAGAGATGGACCAAAAACACTGAAGTTAGAGCATAAACCCAAAACAAAAGTGTAAATTATTTCACACAGAGCTCTAGGAACATCAGATCTGTGTGATCTTTGTTGTCTCTACACTACAGGCGATCTTTTTTATGTTCATGAAGTTGTCTTCATCTCTTTAATCTACAAATCCCTCATTGGATGTTCACCATCTTATAAAATTTCCATGCTGGTCTGGACCAAGCTCCCTGTCTGTTGCTCCACTTCTGTGTACTTTGAACTTGGAAAAACGTTCACACAGTTTTCAAAAGGAGTATGGGAGGTGGCCTAAGAGTAGGTCTAGACCTGCTCATTTAGTTAAGAGATAATTATGTTATGAATTGGCCCTTTACAGACGAAGATTGGTTGGTTGATAAATTGATTGGTATTGCATACATCAGCTTTTGACTAATTGTGCTAAAATTGAGGAAAAATTAATGATATATTTTAAAAGTTCGTAACTCTATCTATTTTCTAGTTCTTTCATGCAAATGTGTAACATGATGCCAGATGGACTGTTTCATGTATCCACTGCATGGAATATATTTCAGATCCATCTACGTTACATCTCAAATGTGAAGTAGGCTAAAAGATCTCTAAAACCAACACATCATGCTGAGATCTAAGTCACTGAGATTTATCAGTTTGGAAGGGTTACAAAGCCAATTCTAAGAGTTGGGACCATGGTGAGAGTCATTATCCGCAAACGGGGAAAACTTGGAACAGTGGTGAACCTTCTGAGGAGCTACCAAAATGACTCAAAGAGAGCATCAGTGACTCATCCAGGAGGTCACGAAAGAACCCAGAACATCTCAAGACCTGCAGGCCTCACTTGACTCAGTTAAGGTCAGAGTTCATGATTCAACAATAAGAAAAAGACTGGGCAAAAATGGCATCAATGGGAGAGTTCCATGGTAAAAACTATTGCTGACCAAAAATGAGCACAAAGCCTCGTCTCATATTTGACAAAAAAAGAATCTTGATGATCCCCAAGAATTTTGGGAAAATGTACTGTGGACTGACAAGCAGATGGTTTTTGTCCCGTTACATCTGGAGTAAAACTAAAACAGCCTTTCATAAAAAGAACATCATACCAACAGTCAAACATGGTGGTGGCAGTGTGGTGGTCTGGGGCTGCTTTGCTGCTTTAGGACCTGGGCGACTTGCTGTAATTGATGGATCCACGAATTCTGCCTCTACCAGAAAATCCTAAAGGAGAATGTCTGGCTAACAGTTTGTGACCTCAAGCTCAAGCACACTCGGATTATGCAGCAGAATAATTGATCTGAAACACACCAGCAAGTCCAGTTCTGAATGGCTCAAAAAAACAAAACAAAACCAAAAAAAAAACAAAAAACAATGCAATTTGGTATGGCTTAGTCAAAGTCTGGACTTAAATCTGATAGAAAAGCTGTAGCATAACCCTTAAACAGGCCATTCGTGCTCAAAACCCTCCAATGAGACTGAGTTAAAACAATTCTGCAGAGAAGATGGGACAAAATTCCTCCACAGTGATGTGAAAGACTCATTGCCAGTTCTTGCAAATGCTTACAGACAGTTGTTGCAACCAAGGATGGCACAATCAGTTGTCACCAGTAGGCATACATGCAATTTCACTCTACTTCTGGTTATAACATAAATTTGATTGTTTTTACAAAAAAACTGACTGAAATATGAGACATAGAGGAAATAGAACAAATAGATGTATATCTATTGAGAGCTTTCATGCTTTGTCGACTTTTTGCTACCATTTATTTTCAAGTCTCACATTTGTGACCCACTGAAAACAATCTGGCGACCAACTTTTAGGTCTTGACTCACCAGCTGGGAACCACTGCTGTAGAATAAAGCAAGAGACTGATGCACAACTTATCTGTCTAAATGCTTCCGTCAGTAAACCCACAAGGCTTCTGTGATTGCTGACTCATGTGAAGATCGCACTGATATGGTGACTTGTTGACCTTTTTCTTTTCTCAAACACAATAAAACTGTTTCTTACGTGTCGTTGCGTCCCTGGAGAAGTAGAAGAGATACTTGGGGCAGGGAATGGTCACCACCTCTCCAACATCAGCACTGGGCCAACAGGTGATTTTATCCCACATGCCACTGCAGCCTGTCAGACACAGAGAGGGGCAAAATATATCAGACACAAGCATCAGTCATACAGAGATAAAAGGAGAAGAACATTGAATTGGTATTATTTCAGAAACTGTGTGAGGTGATTCCTTTCAGTGACAAACAGAAACCTCCTCCAGGAGAAGGTCGAACTCTGGAGTTCCCATGGCAGCAGAAACGTGAGTCAGCTGGCGTTAGAGCAAAAACAGTGAATGACCCGAGTTAACACGCTGGCAATCTGACTAATACAACAGTTTCCCTTGTTACAAACTGCTCTTTAATTCAAGAAAGCACTGCAACAGGAATCAGGTCACTTTTAAACCTCACACCTGTTCATGATGAATTATTTATTTACCACCTGTATTTGCATCATCACCTGAGGATTTGGCTCCATTTAAATCCATTCACACCTAAAGGCAGCAAAGTGTTGACTACATGTAAAAGATAATGTCATGATTACTTTTTTTATCCTGTGAAGGTAAACAAACTCGTGTTACCAGCAGCAGTGTTTAGTGGAGTGTCAGTTATACACAGAGGAGATAGAGACCCAATACACTACAATTATCCATCAGTAGATCTTTATTATAACAATGCTGCTGGTCTAACACAACACACTGACCATAATAAAACTCCAGCTTCATCAAAACTTATATCACAGTACAAATCAGGGTGAGTTTGAACCACAGCTGTGTATTCAATTTACTTCTTGTACTGCATTTATTAGGGGCTCGGGGCAACGACACGAGCCACTCTCTTCCTCATAGCAAAGCTATGGGAGGAGAGTCTGAATATTTTTTGTCATTGCACTCAAATTATTTGACATCCATTCATCCATTTTCTATACCACTTATCCGATTCGGGGTCGTGGGGGGGCTGGAGCCTATCCCAGCAGTCATTAAGCGAGAGGCGGGGTACACCCTGGTCTGGTGGCCAGCAAATCGCAGGGCTGACATAGACAGAAATACAACTAGGGCCCTATGAAATCCGTTTTATTTTTTGCCAGATTCTGTTAAAAATTTTGGAATTCCATTTTTTAACATTTCCACTAATTTTACCATAAAAATAGAGTGTCCTGCTTATGTAAATGAATAAAATGTTCACTAATTAAATAGAAATAACCTTAAATTTATTGAAAAAGGGCCACAGTTGGCCCAGGAGCCATTGTTTGGATAACCCTGAAATAAAATAAACATAACTAGTGTAACAGTCAGATATTTCCAACATTTTAAGACCTATCCACATGTATAATCACACTGGGTCCTAACTGATGTTTATAATGTAACTGAAGAAATCCTTCTGTTCTCTCAAACACAGAGTGATAGTAACTTAATAAGAAGGTCACATTAAAGTTAAATGGTTAAAAGAAAACCTGTTACCTAAACTTTTCTTAACTCTCACAGTCTGTAACAGTCCATGCAGGGTTAATGATAGAGATGAAAAAGGCAGCTCCCCCACCCAGACTCTCAGCCCCTCTAGCTTTTTTACATCATACCAACATCATCAGTCCCCCTCATCCATCCAGACTCAGCCAGCTCCCTCCCACAGCCTCACCTCCTCTGGGTTCTTACCATAGCCGGCTCTTGATAATCTCTCTCCTTTATCCATTCAACCTAAACCTGCTCCAATCCAACTCACACCAGTCCCACTACAGGTTTTACTATCACAGACCTTTGCTCGTTCACCCCTCTACTCGACTCTTTCTTCCTCCTTTACCCCTTTTGTCCCTTCCTCCATTACTGAATCCTCACTATAAACCCTACAATACTTCATCCTTCAACCCCTGACCCTCTACCCTTCATCCCTAAATCCCACAACCCTTACCTTTATCTCTTCCTTTTAAACTTTTTATCTATTTATTTAAATGTATTTAACCAGGAAAACCTCATTGAGTTGAACAATCTCATTGTTACGGCCACAGCTGCATCTCCTTTCCAGTGTGGAACTATTTTCTCCTGTAGAGAGTCTTTTCATGTGTTTGTGTGTGTTGCCTCCTCCAGGCTGATTCCTGACACCTGTGCTGCTGCTGAAAGGTGAAGCTAATTGCTGAACAGCTGCAGTCACCCAATCAGCCATTCAGTGGACAGCAACAATCAGCTCAACCCTTTTACAAGCCTGAACTGCCAGCATTTGAAAGTAGTTTCCTTTGGTGTTTGAGCTCTCCACTTTGCCTCCTTTTGTTAGAATTCTGTACGTCTGTGGCCGAAACACTCATATACAAGAGTGTCCTGGCCAAGTTAGGCAACAGCACAGTTAACAAAGACACAGACATAAAAAACAGAGCAAATGAAATCACAGAAAAAAAACAAATCCTTAGTTACAGAGCCAAAAGTCATCAGCCAAAACATCTACAACCTGACGCATAAAGGCTCCTGTAGCAGATTCAAGGCTGCAGGAGCAGCAAACCCGAAAAAGAGCTTTTTTACTCATTTCAAGATGGACTTTGGGAACCGAAAGCAAAAGCAGATTTTGTGACTGACTCACAAAAGAAGATTGTAGCTTCCACATGAACAAAATCACACAACTATGATGGAAGCAGATTTGGTATAGCCTTATAAATAAGGATATACTGATTATTTAGCCTATAAGTGGTCAATGAAAGCCAACTAACTCGATCATACAGCATACAACAATGAATTAAGGTCTTAAGATTTGTTAAAACCTGTGCCCTGATATAAATAGTATCCAAAGATGTAGGGCGCTGAGAAGATGCATGTACAGAACATCACTGCGATCAATCAGAGGCATAAAAGACACAGAAACAAGTCTTTTCTTTGCATCAAAAGAAAAACAAAACATATTTCTGAATTAAAAATCCAGTCGTCGCTTTAATTTCTTTACAAGTTGCTCAACGTGAAGCTTTAAAGTCAAAGAATCATCGATGCAGAATCCAAGGTATCTATAAGACACCACAGACACAGTAACTTCACCCTGAGACATTGTGAAGGAAGTCGGGTTGAGATCCTTTTTCTCTGAGTTTGGAAACCTCATATGTTTGGTTTAGTCAGGATTCAGACACAATTCTAACTCACACAGAGTTTCGTGTACAGCAGCATTTCCTTGTCATCAGTAGCATAAACTCTTCTAAATCAATGCCTTTATTTGTTTGGTCTTTTTGAGTGAACACTGAACATTTTGTGTTTTTGATTCTCTTCTTTGAAATTCAAAACTTAAGCCCTAGAATATTATTGTGGACATCCCACAACTGTATTACTTTTAGGGGTAGGAGAAAAAATCAATACAGCATAGTATTGCAATATTTTGTCTGGTGATATATCGTATCGTCTGGTTCACCAAGTATCGATTTTTTTTCAAATTAATTGCTAATATGAACTGAAGTCTATGATAATGGAAAAATATAATCCATTGTTTGTCCAGTGAGCATACAGCAGCAGGAAGTTAGTACAAATATGGCAGCACCAGGGGAAGGACATTAGGGATGCAAGCAGGGCACGAATGAGATGGACATAAACCATGAGGTTTGCAATAATTGCTACATTAAAATAAAATACGGCAGCAATCTGACAAACGTGAGCGCAAGACTAATGCTTCATCAGCTAAAGAGTTGAAAATCGCAATATATTGCAATATATGGTATCGCAATACTCACCGTATTGCAAAATGTTTAAAATCACAATAAATTGGAATCATGACCCAAGTATCGTGATAATATTGCATCGTGGGGCCACTAGTGATTCCCACTCCTAATTACTTTTATCACTTTTCTACATATTTCATATTATTATGAGGGAAATCAAGGTCAACAAAGTGACTATAGATGTTTCCTTGTCTGTTTATGGTAAAAAATAAATAAATAAAAAAAAAATAAATTAAAAAAGAGCCTAAAAAAGTTTCCATAAAGTGCATGACCTCTGACCTGACCTCTTTTAGACCCAAGAGAAACTTCCAGCACAGGACTAGCATCAGAGTCCTGTATATGTAATAAAGGTACCAGCAGTTTTATCTTTTAATTCCAATAAGAGACCTGTAACAATCACATATATTGAATTGCTAGGTGAAGTTTAGTGATGATGAGGCTCAAAATGAAAATAAAAACTGATTGATGTCATTTAAGTTTAATAAAACCGTTATACTGTTGTGAAACTGACTAAAATCATATGTAATTCAATATTCATACACTTACTTTTCTTTATAATTCCCTCTGAAAAACTAAAAAAGTAAAAATATTATTTAAATACAAATATTTAAGCAGAAATAACGCTCAATGTAAACATAACAAATGATATTAACTACATAAGTATAATAAAATTATTATAAAGTTATCAAAATGAACAAAAGTCACATCCATTTGAATAGTCATACCTTCAAAATTTCTAGGAATTAGTCAAATTTATCATTGGATCACTGACAAACCTGTGGCAACATCTAACTACTCTTTAGACTACTATCATTCTACATTATAATGAGTTACTTGTCAAGAATATATGCTTAGTATGGTAACTATAGGAACTGGCTATCCGTCTTAATATAGACATCATTTATATCTCTAAACAGGTATATGTCTAAATATGGTTCCTCCATTTTTCGCACTAAAATTTCAGCAACTTTTAGAAAATCCTATGCAAACAACACTTATCATGACATTTAGCACTACTACTCACCTTTAGAATGTGTGATTTTCATCATCTTGTCATGGTTAGTTTTGATTTTATTGTCATTTGTTTGGACCAAAAGAGATGTCAAACTGCAGTTTGCGAGTTCTGGAGGAAACAGGAAGTTTGAGATGCTCTGGGCAACTGCTGATTGGTTGGATATTGTGACGTCATTGGTTCCACTGTATTACAGAGAGTTGATGGGCTGCCACAAAGGAAGTCTACTTAAGTGATCATGTATGGCCCCTTGCCGCATAAAGGGTTAAACCTTTTTTTTTCATTTTTAAGTTTTTCTGTATTACTTTACTTATGTTCCTTAAATGTAGTGCTGCAGCGTAAGAGCATTTTACTTCTTTTTCTGCCTTTATCAGCTGCTTCTTTCTTAAGCACAACACCAAGTTAAATCCCTTGCATGTGTAAACATACTTGGCAATGATCTTGATTTCCTCTCTCATATTGAGCCTTTGCACTTGTCAAAAGTGGAGCTGCCATCAGGGTGAAAACAGTGTTCAACCATGCAAGGTGTAATAAAGAGCCTGAGGGCAGGTTTGAGCAGCTTCTGTTGTCTTTAGAGCTCATGGCGTCACTTCAAACAAAGCCTACAGGGGAATTTAAAAATGATGGAATACAAAAGGGAATTAAAACAGGAACATAAAGGCATATCAAACACAAAAATGGAACCACTCACCTGTGGTTTTGTTCTCAATCCGAGCCAGACACATGTCCCTCTCCTTGGCGATCTCCTTCACCATGTCACACATCTGATTCTGCACCGAGAGCACCTGCAGGGAAAACAGATTACATATGTTTTCTTTACATCCCCACGGTCACAGATGATTTGTTTATTACTGAAGCGTGGATGATGCATGAGTTAAATATGTGCCTTCTATACAATCCGCACATCTACTGTCTCCACTGGGGTCTTCCTCGGAGGATGATGACATTTATCTCTCTACTTGACACAAAGACAATCAATCTTAGACTGTGACTCAGGCATCATATTCTACATTTGCATGATTCAAACATGTGGAGTGAATCTTCAGGCGAGTGCTGCTGAATCCAGGAGGGGTTTACTGGCAGACGTTGAGCAGGGGCAGATGATTTATGGCTGTTACTTCGGTGGATGAGTCTCCTGTCTGTGGGCATTAATCTGACGGCTAGTATGCAGCTATTGTTGGCCAAGAAATGAACACATATGACTGCAGCTTCTGCCCCCACGTAAGGTGATTCCTGGGTTTAAGTTATGAGAAACCCCCTCCTCAGGCTCTGGTGTTACTCTCTCTGAACTAGGCTTGGAGAGGATGTTGTCAGTGATGGATCAGCACCGCCTTTCACAGCACAAGTTGGACTATCAAGAGAAACTTCCTGCACTCCATCATCATGACGCTGATCATCACTTTCACCATCCCTGCCAGCAAAAACACCACCTCCCATCTTCTCCTCTGCTTCATTCTCACACAGAGGCTATCAAACAGTCTGCAGGAGGACAAATGGATAAACAAAAAAAAGCCAGCATGCTTTCTCTAAAGGCTCCGACCTCCAGCTGAATTCCTGCATGAATCATAACTGACATGCTTCTCTATTGGAGACAGAGGTGGATAAAGACATGTGAGGCAAAAAAAGAGGCCATCACCATGGAGTCCTGTGTGCAGAAACAAGCACCTCATGTCTCCATCTGGTAATTCACCTTAACCTCAGCTGTAAAAGGAGGTCAAGTAGGGGATAAAGACATACGAATGTCCCAGAAAACAAATCAACTTCTGGGTGCAGAATTAAATTTAAAGGCTGTGGGTTTTGCCCTCAAGGTCTGAGGAAATGGAGAAATTGTCACATAACGCAGTGAAGAGAGATTGGTGAGGACATCAAGGGAGATTTCACTCTTGATCAAAAAAAGTGTTCTCTGAAAATGTGGGTATGTATCATGGTTAAAGCCATACCAAAATAAAGCTAAATATTTCTGTATTGATGGTTAAACTCTCCTAATGCTTCTAATTGCATCATAATTTTACGCACAGCAACCAGCAGGGAGTCACGCATCCTCTCATGCTCTAAAGTCATAACAGGCAACGTTTAATATGACATATATTCATGGTTATACTTATTTTGCTAAATAATTTGCGGAAGTGGCCAATAAATGCAAAGTTTAGCCATTAAGAAGAAGTCAGAGGAGTTTATAAAATACTCACAGGTTGGAGCAACAGGCAGCAAAGCAGGATGAAGGCGCTCTTTGAAATTTCCTCCATCATATCCTTCACAAGAGTCGATTTAAGTGGAGAGAACTACTTTGCAAAACATAAAAGTGGGTAAAAGTGAAATTTAATGTGATAATATTCCGCCGTAGCGTCGTTTGGCTCTCCTCCGTGCGTTCTTGCGCACTGAGCGGACCGAATTTCTCCGCTCTTGAAATCCTCCTCCCTCCTCCCCCTCCTCCCACCAGGCTTCACCTTGAACAGCAAACAAGTAACCAATGAAAGATGTGCAGTGGACGTCATGAATGAGGGCGTCAACACGAAGCTGCACGGAAAGAAGGAAACTACTGTGTGCCCGTAAATTCTCACCAGGACACGACTGAGCCTTTGTGGAGAAGAAGCAACAATGTTATCATGCTATTGTAATGCTGGACTGTGTGCTTATGCTGCAACTGTGGGGGCAAAGTTCCGGTTCTGCAATTTGTTACATTGACTTATTGTACGAACTATGGTGGCCGTGAGGTTCAACTACAAAAACATATAACTAAATGCAAAAAAACAAAAACAAAAAAAAAAACTTAATAATAATAATAAGAAGAATAAAATACAAAACAGAAATATGTTTCATGAAACATTATTTTGTTGTCCTTTTGCTACATGAAATGTCACTAGTTTCTCTTTTTAAATAATTTTACAAAATATTGTACATGCACAAAATGCTTTTGCATTTCAATATATATTGCAGCTGGCGGCGTTTTCATGCCAACCAATTAGGGACATCCCTGTGACACTCAAGGATTGTGGGTATTGTAGTATTTTTCGGCTGGGATTGCAAATAAACTATATTTTTCTTAAATCAGATTAATATCTTAAGAACTTTTGTCTTTTAAAGGAGATTTTGCCATCATTTCACTTGCAGATAGTTTCCAGTAAGTTTAACTTGTTTACTTTCAGTAATATGGCTACCAATCTAACTGACTATGGAGAAAATTGACGGCATTTTTTACTTCCAGAACCATACTGCTGACCTCTATAAAGCATAAAACAACGTGTACACATTTGTTTGTGCGTTTGTTTGTCTCTCCTGTAGAAAAAAGGGACAGTGGCTGTGGTATCATTAAAAACACAGTATGCCCCAGTGGCGGCTGGTGAATTTTTCTCTTGGGGGGGCGCATTTAATTTACCAAACCAAAAAGCAGAGTCAGCAATGCTGGAATACAAGAATTAATGTACATTATGTTTACAACCATGTGATATGCAATTACTATATCACTACTAGGGTACACCTAAGCACTAATGTTGAGTCAAATAGTGAAGGAGCTAGGACCTGACCGGCCGGACGTATTAATAACACAGCAGTCCAACGACAGAGGACGGAGATATACGTGGTCTTTTTCACGGAGCTGGTATGAGAGGATGTCTTGGCTAACTGGATGCAGTGAGGCAGGTGCTTTATTTTGCTTCCCTTGTCTGCTTTTCCAAACCAAAGGGACTGATCAAGCGTGGATTCAGACAGGTATGGCAGATTTAAAGCATTTTTCTGAGAAAGTAAAAAGGCATGAGCAAGCTAGGAGCCATATGGAAAATGCTATGCGCCTGGGCATGTTTGGGAGAGCTTACATTGCAGCTCAGCTTGATGAAGGCTACAGGATAGGACTTCTTAAGCATAATGAGGAGGTCGACAAAAATAGGCATGTCCTGTCTAAAATAATAGACTGCATAAAGTTCTGTGGTGCCTTTGAGCTCGCCCTGAGAGGCCATGATGAGAGTGAAAGCTCAGAAAATCCAGGTGCTTTCAGAGGACTGGTGGATTTTGTAGCATCACTAGATGCAGCTGTCCATGAGCACCTTCAGACTGCGACTGTGTTTAAAGGGACATCCAGAACAGTGCAGAATGAACTCCTTGACTGCATGCTGGCAGTTTTGAGAGAGTCTATTATTGAGGAAGTTCAGTGTGCAGACTTTATATCCATCCAGGCTGATGAAACAATGGACATCTCCACTCAGTGTCAGCTTGTTCTTGTGGTCCGCTACATAGACAGAGTGAATGAAGTGCAGGAGAGATTTTTTGAGTTTATACCTCTGCAATCTGCCACAGCTGATTCCATTGCCACAGCAGTTTTGGAGAGGCTGAGCCTCATTCTCCCTGATGACCAAAAGAGCAAGCTCATCTCCCAAGCCTATGATGGTGCGAGCGTCATGAGAGGAGCCCCAGGTGGTGTCCAGAAGAAGGTGAGCGATGTGTATGTGAATGCACACTATGTCCACTGCTATGCTCATCAGCTCAACATCATCATGCAGCAGGTGACATCCCGCATCCCAAAAGTTGGTCAGTTCTTCTCAAATGCAACACCATTGTTTTCAAACTGAAATGGGACCAGCAGCATTCATAGAAGTCTCCATTTAAGGGCTCCTAAAATGCCGGAGTGGACGTCATGTACTGATGTGCAATGTGTCAGTCATATCTTGTTATTTATGATCTTGGACAGTTTGATCTATAAGCATTTTGGGTCCACAGCAAATTTCCCCAAGGGGACAATAAAGTATATTCTTTTCTATTCTACTACAAATACACATTGTCATGGTCATGGACATGACCTGAGTGTGTAGTATAGGTATTATACAGTGTTAAACATAGTAAGGTGTGATGTGAACAGTTGGACAAGACACTTTTATGTAGGTCCTGTATGATATAATCTGTCTTTTTTTATAGGTTTGTGACACAATCCTGGGCCATGCTAAGGAGAGGTTTGCCTTCACCAAACACCTAATCAGTGCTACACTGCTTGAAGGAGACAGATTCCAGGAGTACGACAGCCAGCAATGCTAAGCCGTCTCCTTGGAAGGTTGAGCCCCCTAGTGGCGCAATCTGGAACTACATCCAAAACAGGCTAGGTAGAAAAATTACAGTTAAAATGCTTCCATTCAAAGATTTTTGCATAAAATTCAACTCATTATAAACAAAATAAATGAACAAAAATTGGGATCACACATTTATGTGTGTCACATTTACTTAAAAATCCAAAATAGCTATTTCAGCTCTGTTTATCTGAGTTGACTGAACACATTTTTAGTTAACAGTTAACAGTACTCAGTCATACTGTGTCATTGTACTCAAATTATTTGACAGTCATTCTGTAACCTGCAAAGTTTTCCCAGAATGCCGTTGGGTATTTAACACTTTTGCACCATGAGTGAAGTTGCTGATGCAGTTGGAGAAGCCCCACCTGCGAGGACCAATCACTATACACAATGAATGTAAATGGAATATGATGGAGGAGGACTTTCTGGTTCAGTGTACACTTTTCTGATTTCTGTCCCATTTATTAGGCAGAACTTTTTGGTCACCGTTTCTAACCACACACCTTCCACCTCTGCTATTACCTGAGGTGCACCACAAGGTTCTATTTCAGGTCCTCTTTCATTTTTTATTTACATGCTTCCTTTAAGTTTTATCATTAAACGTCATAATCTGTATTCCCATTTTTATGCAGCTGACACAAAGACATACCTCCTGCTGATATCTGGTGATTTTACTAGCCTAGCTGCTGTTTTTAACTATCTTAAAGATATGATATATTTGATAGCCAAAAGGTTTTTTTGTTTGTTTTTTTTTAACAATTAAATGATTCAAAATCAGAAGTAATCCTATTCAACTACCCAAACCCACAAATCACTCAGATCCAAATTCCCTTGGTCCACTATCCTCAAATATCTCAACCACAGGTAGCAGTTTTGAAATAATCTTTGATGCAAACCTCATCTTTGAAAAACACATAAAAACAGTTGTACAGTCCTGCTTCATTCACATCAGAACAATCTCTGAAATCAAACCCATCCTGCCCCCTGCTGATCTGGAAAAAGTCATACCAGCCCTAATATTCTCTATTGTATCTTCCTCCTCTCTGGCATCACCAAAAAATCCCTCTCCTGCCTCCAACTGGTCCAGAACACAGCAGCCAGGCTTTTTACTGGTTTCAATAGACAGCATCACATCAGCCTTATCCTCGCTTGGTTCCACTGGTTCCCTGTCACTTTTAGAATTTATTTAAAAGGGGATATATTATGCAAAAATCACTTTTTCAGGTTTTTCTAACAAAAATATGTGCCCCTGGCCTCTCCACAATCTTCTTAAGAAACAGAAAAATCCATTCCTTCCTCCCCTCTCTTTCTCCACCTTTCAGAAAATGTGTGCTGAGACAAGCAGTTCTCAAATTTTCCCCTCATGATGTCATATGGGGAGTTAGCCCCGCCCCCAGGTTCAGTTGCCCCTCCCCACTTGGAAGAGAGTTCAGCTCTCCTCTTCTGATCTTCCTCAGATCAGTAGAGCCACACCCATTGAGCCACATCCATTTTCCTGAGAGGGGCGTGGTCAGGGGCGGAGTCAGTTAGCAACAAATAAAGCCACAGACACAAAAACAGCTCGTTCTGAGCAGAGGGTTTTTTAGACATACAACAATCCTAAACTGAAATATTTTTTCAGCAACAAATTTCACAGGCATGTTTTGGGGACCTCTGAGACCAATATGAATTTGTCTTAAACGGAAAAATATGTGACTTTTAAGATTTTACTGATCATTTTTAATGCTCTTATGGGTTTAACCCAAGGTTATATTTCTGAGATGCTGACCCCTGATGAGCCTTCATGCAGCCTTAGATCCTCAGACCAGGGGTTCCTGGTCGTTCCAAAGTCAAGACTCCAATCTAAAGGAGACAGATCTTTTGCTGTCAGGGCCGCTCGACTTTGGAAAGACCTGCCAGAGGAGATAAGGCTTGCAGATTCATTAACATCGTTTAAATCACTCCATAAAACTCACTTTGATAGGATTGCTTTTATGTAATGCTTCTTTTAACTATTTTTTAAAAAATTTCCATTACCATCTTTATATCCTCTGTTTTCAATTTGATTTATCTGCTATTAATCTTCTTAATTTTTGTTTTATTGCCACGATGTGATGTTGTTTTCTTATTTGTCATCTTTTTGTATGTGTGTGTACGGTTTTATGTTCGTATCATATTATATATTGTCTTTCCTGGATATTTATCTGGGGTAAATCCTGTACACCAACACAATGAACTTAAACGATCTTTAGAGGAGAAAATACACTGTGGAATCCTAAGTTAAGTACAAAATAACCAAAAGATAAAGATTCTTCTGTGCTCAGTGACATTCAGGAACGTTAACATCAGCTTTAGTGAGCTCACTCTCCAGATGTGGACAGAGTTTGTTTGTGTAAACTAAAACTAAGAATTCAACAGGAGCCAGCTGAAAAAGGTGCATGAGGCTTTGCAATGCCTTGAAGTGAAGTTGCTAGTTGGACTACTGCTAATATATGTGTGGTGTCTTTATTTTCAGATAGAGAATGTGTATAAAACATGGAGAAGTACTCAGAACACAGTTCACAGTTATTGATTACATATGTGGTTTGAAACCTTGGCTTGAAAAGTTATCATAATTTTTACCTCAGACACATTTGACCTTTAAACTCCTCATGTGGTTTCATTTTAAAGACAGCTGGAGGTCCAAAGAGGTAAAATAATCCAATATCTTTCAGGACAAGGATTACATATCAAAGAAATGAAAACAAATTTGTGGAGTAGAGTTGTTCTTTCTCTTCTTCTGCTTTTTTCATCATATCATGACTCCTCAGATTTATCTAAAGACCTCTGAGAGCAGCAACATTAGAAAAATGAGACGTTAACAGATACTGTAGTAAATGATAGCAGTGTAAAATAATCAATAATGCCGGAAATGTGAAATGCAAATAAACTAAATGGGATTTTTTTAAAAATCTTTTTTCATTGCAGAAGAAGAGCTTTAGCTTTGTTACATTTACATATATATATCTTCCTGTTTATACTTCTGTGCTAAAGTCGCAGTAACACAGGGTCGTGTGCTTCCTTGAGTCATACAGTTGCCTGCTGGGGAAAGTGCAGTAGTGGGTTGTGGATTACAGATGTCCAAGAGCGTTTATGGAGCAAACGTTTGAGCAAAGTTTGAAGAAAGACATTTAAAGCATTCTTGAGATTTTCAGCCCACAAGTAAGGGATGAATATGAAACCCAGTGACTGAGAGGGTTCTGGCTGCAGACTGTACATCACTCTCACGCTTATCTGAGACACCGAATGTCTCAGAAAAGAAGAGACATAATCTTAAAATGTATTTACACTTTGATTTGATTTTTTTTTACATGAGCAGTGGCTCACTAGAACTTCGTCAGCTTTAGCTAAACTTGACGTAGCTATGCTAGCTATGTAATTAAAGTTACTACATAAGCCAGTGTAGCTCAATTTGCTTTAGGAACATGCACTTTAGCAAGCATAGCTAAAGCTACCATAGATAAAGGAACCTATGTAGCGTACATAGTTGCTTTATAAGCTCTGCTATAGCTACATTAGCTACATAGTGCCATACCCCAGTTAGCTTTAGCTATGTATGCTACATAGCAATGTGAGCTTCAGCCACATGAGCTTCAGCTAAAGTAGCTAAAGCTAAGGTTGCTACATAGATAAGTTACCCAAGAAGTTTACATAGCTGCTTTTTAAGCTTTGCTTTAGCTACGTAGCTATGTAGCTCTGAAAGCATTAGCTACATATGGTACATTGCAAAGGGAGCTTGAGCAAAGTGAGCTTAAGCAACATGATCTTAAGAAAATGTAGCTATAGCTAACGTGGCTACATAGATAAAGTACCTACATAGCTTACATAGTCACTTTGTAAGCTTCTCTTTAGTTACATTTGCTACATAGTTACACTATCTATAGCTAAGTAAGCTGTAGCAACATTAGATTTAGACAGTGCAGCTAAATCTAAAGTAGACAAGGTACCTATGTAGCTTATATACACTATATTTCCAAAAGTATTCGCTGCCTTGACTCTCATATGAACTTAGGTGACCCCATTCTTAATCCGTAGGGTTTAATATGACGTCGGTCCACCCTTTGCAGCTATAACAGCTTCAACTCTTATGGGAAGGCTTTCCACAAGGTTTAGGAGAGTGTTTAGTTTAGTTTAGTTTTAGCTGAGACAACATAACTCAAAAAATAAAATAACATTCATACAACTGTGACTTAACAATCAAGGCCCTAATAACAGGGTATCAACGGGGTCTTGAAAAGTATTAAAAGGTGATAATTTTGGGAAAATTAAGACCCTTAAAAAGTACTAAAAAGTCTTAACACGCTTTATAACTTTATAAAGCCTTAAATTTTGAAAGTATTTTTTCTGAATTAGCTGCCCAAGAGTTTGAGTCCCAAAAACATCGTAAAGGTGTGTGAATTTATTCATTTTTATTAAAAAACAAAGATGAACAGGTACATATAAAAACTAGGCTATTGTGGGTGTGTTTGTAAATTGTCTCTGAGAGCACCAGAGTGAGCGAGTGGGCAGGCGGGTGGAAATTCAGAAGCACAAAGACTTACTATCCCAGCCTATTTGAATTTTGTTGTATCATAGTGGTCTATAGTCTTTATCACAAACTAAAACTGTTAAGTTAAAAATATCACTGATGTAAATGGTTACAGTTTGAAGTGGTGGTGAGGTATTAAAATATATTGAGATGGTCTTGAAAAAGTCTTAAAAAGGTATTAAAATTAACTTCAAGATTCCCGCATATACCCTGAATAGTCCCTCTATCATTACTTCAGGTTATATATAGCAAACTATATACAGTACATTCAGCTGAACAGGGCAGGTACATGCAATAAATATGAGTTTTCACAGCTATCCAAGGCCATCATATTACTTTCAGATAAGATAATGTTACTGTACATGAAGCATGGTACACATACATCAGTATTTTTCTACCAAACTGTGCAGAATAGTGAGATTTAAAGTACATCATTCATCAGCAACAGTGTGGGAAGACTGAAAACATATGTATGTAATTTCCCTGTGGATACATGTGAACGGAGAACACGAGTGAAAAACATGCAAACATGTTTGTCTCTGGTCAGATGGTTTCAGCGTGAAAACATGAGCATTAATTCATTTCCTCCCAAACATGAGGAAAACATGTTAGTGACAACAATACACAGTAGTGAGCTTTGTTTTCTGCTCGCTCCATTTCCTCCATGAGCTTCACCTCAAGTTTAACTGGACTAATTAGTCAGGGAGGATCTGGATCACTTTGAAGGATGTCAGATTTACCTTCTCCTGGGACTGAAGTCAAAAATCTCAGGACAGAAATGTATTTTTTAGAGTTTCAGTGTCACAAAGCTGGCTCTCTTTGAACAGACAGATTTGAATTGGCTGTAGAGTTTTGTATTTTTTGTTATCACTGAATGAAAAGTGAGGTTTCCATCAGTAGGAGTTAATGTTCTTCACAGGAATTTTAAACCTTTAGGATAATTGATATGTTTTTGGAAACTTCACATTTGTAATGTTGCTGAATGGGGCCGTGTAGTTAGAATAACACTCCACATGACATCGACCAATTTATTTAGGCATTTAGACATGGCCAAGACGATCTGCTGAAGTTCAAACTGAGGATGGGAAGAAAAGGGGATTTAAGTGATTTTTAACATGTCCTGGATGTCGTTGCCAGAAATGCTGGTCTCAGTATTCACAAATCTATTTTAAAAATGTGACAGATGACAGATATGAGGACAGTTTCAAATTATTTTGTATCCTTTAATCTAAGAAATGCATACATTAGACTCCTCAGCAAGCCAGTGAGACAATGCACCTGCTGTCTGCAGTGATGATTGCAAAGTGACGATTGCAAACAATAACCTGCCACGCCAGATTGACTGTCCACGTGATTAAAGGCATTGATAGATGCCATGTGATTGGCTGATTAGATCTTTACGTCAGTGCCGTTGGACAGGTATAACTAATGAAGTTTTCCGTGAGTGTTGTGTGTAGACCTATTTATCATCTTTTTATCTGACAGAAGCAGACAGCTGGTGATGGAGTCTTTTTGAGTGGAAGAAAAGTCAAACAATATTTAAACTATTCATTTTTGTTGTTGTGACGTCCAAAAAAGAAGACCGTGAGATGTCAGACAGTGAAAGAGGCTAAGATCTGACGTATAATGAGCGATTAAAATGGTGGGGTACAAACAGCTAAGCTGTGAGGTCACGTCCCATGTTGGCAGCCAGGGTTCAAGTTTGACCTCTGGCTCTTTTTCCGCCCATCACTGCCCACTCTTTAGGCTCTGTTTTCAACTCTAACTACTGTCTTGTCCCTATAACAAAGCAATAAAAAGTCAAAAAGAAATCTTTGGAAAAAAAATGTGAGCTGTGATTAAATTCAGTAATTGTACTTACCCTTTCGAGGAGCATGTTATCTTAATCAATATTTTGATGACTCATTATTGGCTCAAGTACATTAAAGGTCACATAGTATGCAAAACACACTTTTTAAGGTTTTTCTAGAAAAAATAGGTTCCCTTGGCCTGTCCACCATCCCCCAATAATCAGCCGTAGCCTGATGTGCATCTCCAAAAAATCCTAACTATGTGTGGACCACAAAGGCAGTGATTGGTCCGCTCAAAACGTCATTTCCAGCAGTTGCTTTTTTAGGTCTATCTTCCTGCAACACCACCATGAAGCCACGCACGCACACAGCCACACCCCCCTAGCAGCATGGCGGTAAATTGCAGAGCGACAAGTTCCCTCGACGCAGAACTTTGAATGGTCACCAATGGCTTCACGGTGACGGCGACAAAGAAGCATAAATCAGGCTTAATATGTAAGCAATTAAAAAATATATATATATATATCATGGAGAAATCCATAAAACATATATTTGACTGCAGTTTTTATTGGACATTTTTAATGCATTGAATTATGTCATACAGTATTTACTGCACTGTATCAGATTTTATTATGTGCATTGTATTGAATCACATTATATCATATCATATTGCATGTATTGTATTGTTTTGTATCATATCCTAATAATTCTATAATATGTGTCATATTGTACTGTATTTATCATATATTGCATGTGTTGTATCGTATCAAATTTGTTGTATTGTATTATATCGGATGTTGTGTAGAATCGAATTGTAACATATTGAATTGTGTCATAGTGCATCTTTTTGTACCTTTAGAAGTTGGCATTGGGATTGACAGTTGGTCAAGTTTATAATAGTCCAATATGGTGATCTAATGTTGGATCCTCGCTTTTAATTTGAAAAACATGTTATAAAATAATCAAACTCAACTCATGCATGTTTCATATTGTTTAGCATTTACACATTTAAACTCAATGACTGCAAATATTCAGTGACTAACTCATGTAGGGGTTATGTAGTATTGTATATAAAGACATTGGGCCACATTCAGATCTGACCACTTCCACATCCTGTAAACCTGATCATACAGAGCTTAAACAACCACATTTCATTTGCACAATGACAGTCTAACCCACAAGTGTTTCCCCAATTAGGGTCCTCCAGCTCTCTGTGCGCTCAGTGAAACTGAGAGATCGTCCGTGAGGAATTCTGCTGCTGGGAACTGTAAAATGTCGTGCCGGAGCACTTCCTTTACCCAGATTGGTTTCTATAACAGGAGCTAACATGTGGACCAAGCCGCCCACAGAGCCCAGAACAGACCACCACTGTCAACATTTTAAAATTAAACTAAAGATTTTTTTTAAACAAAATCAATCACGAAGTTACATAAAGACGGGGCTGGGAGTGGGAAGCTCTGTTGTGTGTCAACAGTATGAATGTATATATGTATATATGTGAGCATGTGGGCATTATGCTGCTGTTCCAACAAAATAGGTCAAAAATATGCCCCACTTAGTATAACGTTTTCTGTCAGCAGTTAGCATGTTTTATGTATTCAAAGGCCTCTTATTTGGCAGCACTGAGATTAGCTTTAGATATAAATGTGGTGAATTGTTTCCAAACAGAGCTTAGGAAAGTCTGGATAAACGCATTTAGACTGAACAGCAAGTCAGCTCTGCTTTACACATAAAATAGTTAAAAAGGCATTATGTTAGTTTGACAACATTTTGAGTGTTTTATGGTGCCACTAAGTTCAAGATCTGACATTAGAATCTACTATTTTTTCCCAAATGTGTCTGATGTGAGCAGTGCATGACTTCTATGAGGGCTGCATATGAGTCAGTGCTCTCAAATCACAGCAAGCAAAATCTGAAAATGTTTAGCTGCAGCTGCATGTGTGAATTCAAAGAGCCATTTCTTTTTACTCCAATGTTTAATTCAGAAAAATGTACCACTAGTGAATGGTAGAGGTCAGTGACGATTATTAGGCCACTGCTTGACCATAGACAGTACAACCCCAACATTAGCTAACCAAATAATTTTGTTATTGTATGTCATACATCATCCCCTTAGGTCTAGAAGTTTTCAGGAGAATGAGAGCACAGTTTTATTGTGGAGTTTGCATGTTCTCCCTTTGCATGCTGGGTTCTCTCTGGGTACTGCAGCCTCCTCCCACAGATCAGAGACCTGCTGCTTAGGTTAATCAGTGACTCTAAATTGCCTGTTGGTGAGTGAGAGCAGGAATGTTTGCTTGTATGTCTCTGTGATTCACTGGTGACATATCCAGAGTCTACCAGTGACAGCTAAGATCTGTTCCAGCAACCCAAACGATAAAGCTGTGGTATAGTGTTTTCCTGCAAAGAGAGTATATTTTTGCCCCACATTTTTTAGCACTAGATTTGTCACTTGCATCATAGACTGCTTTTGCATACTGAGCACATCTAAAAATAGGCCTTTTGTGTTTGCACATTGATACTCAGCTTCTGCTGCTTGACTTCAAGCTGATAAAAGTAGAACCACCAGCGCCGTTCACATCATGAGATATCCTAGGGAACCAGGGAGTATGACCTGCTCTACCCTGTGTCTAAAAAGCTTACCTGGTTTTCTTAAGGCACATTCATGCTCTGTGTTTAAATGCATAGGCATACGGATGGAACTTTCTGCTCAAACCATGTATTCTCTTCATCTGTATTTCTTGCATGTTCTCTTGAAGGTAAAGACTACAGACCTATCGTTGTCATACCACCATTAACTGTGGGGGCAGTGTTGAGCATAGCGGAAAAGCACCCTTAGAGGCAGAGTAAGGCAAGTTGTGCCTACACTTTCCTAAGGAAAAAAGCACTGTACCACACAGGTGATATAAATCAGAGAAGATTCAGAAGTACATATACCTCATGGAGGCTGACAAATGATTGGGTGTACTCCATATGCCTGCATATACCACGTTACACCAGCAGTAGGCCTATGCATGATCAATGGATGGACGTCTATGACCCGGGTAAATTCTATATCCATGCCAAAAGACAACATGGATGGACTAAGCCTTTTGTAATGCTTTTCTAATCCTCAAGCATGTCACTACAACTTTCACACACAGTTTCATACACTGATGGCAGAGCTGCAATGCAAAGTGATAAATTGTCTATCTGTCCAATGATCTAATCAATACAGCGTCATACGTTAGGTCCTAAGGGCTTACGTATCTTGTCCAATGATACATTGGCACTCTCTGAAGTACTAAAACTCCTCTACCTCTGAGCCATCATGTGCCATACGTAACTTAGATTCATTCTGGTACAATCTTAAGTTGATTAATTCAACATGAAGCTTACCAGACACCCAGATCAGGAGTTAGAACATCAAACTTTAACCAGCCGGCATGGTTAATGGGACACAGCTGCAAACTTTGATGAGCTTGTTACGGTTTGCCTGTTTTTAGTCATTTACTGTTAAAACTACACCATTAAGTAAGTTACAAAGCACTCCAAAAACAGTGAAGCTCTGTGAAATCAGAGACCACAGTCTCTGTTCAAGGCCACAACTAGGCCAGAGTCTCAAACAGGTTAAATTTTGGAGATACAACACTTTCTCACTCCCAGCTTGTCATTTTTTGACCAACTGGTCATGATCCCTTTTAGCATTTTAACATTTTTATTATGATTTTGACTTATTCAAAGTGAAAAGTTGTGCTAAATACGCATAGAAGAAGATGTAAGACAGGTGTGTCAAACAAGGCCTGGGGGTACAGTTATATCTGGCCCGCAAGATCATATTATATTTTAATTATAACTGGCCCACCAGAATGAGGTCTGCAGATTTCCTCCAGTATGAAAATGTAACATTTACCTTGATTATTTAAAACGAAATGGTAAAGACTAAAAATAATTAGATTAAAAGTCAGGATGTGGTAAAGAAATTTATTTGTTTTCATATTTTAAAATTTTTCATCTCACAAGTAAGACTTCACTAGCAAGGACCACACCACAACGGAATGCGTTTAAAGGTTTAATCGAGATTGATAAGAATGTGCAGCGAGACTGTTGTCTGTTGAGATGAAGATGAGGGATGTTGGTAAGTAGTTTTAGTCTAGTCTGGGAGATGCATGGAGGCTCGGCAGAGGGAGACTCAGGATGGGGGTTCCGTCTCAGGCGTCGTTCTGCCCGAGCTGATCTCAACCCAGACTGTAACTGGAATTAGATGAGTCTTGGGTGAAGCAAATGGATGAAGGAGGAGATTGTTGAGTTAGAGAAATGAGGGAGGGTGGGTTGTAGACTCTAAGACAGGCAGCGTGGTGTAGGTTGACTACGTTTAAGTAGGCTAGTCAGGTGATTGAGGGTGTGGTTTTGGTGTGGCCCTGCTCCCGAACTTAAGTTAATATATTAACTGCATTTAAACTTTTGATCTTATACTTTGACCTTTTAGGTTCACAGTTTTACATTTTAGACATATTTTTGACCTTTTTTACTCAATATCTTAAATTTTATCTCATGTTTTGACTTTCTCAACTCCTAACTCTGACTCTTAATCCAGTATTTTGAACTACTAATCTCACAATTAAAAATTTAAACTCATATTTTCACCTTTAAAACTTATGGTTTTTAATTTTATCACATATTCTCTCATTTGAAACATGATTTGGACTTTCTGCTACATACAGTTGCCTTTTAAAAACATTATTTTGACCTATTAGACGCACAATTTAAAATATTTACTCGTGTTCTGACCTTTACAACCCAGGATTTTGTTTTTTTGTTTTTTTCGTATATTTGCCTTTAAAAGTATATAAGGGTACCAATAATTTTGTGTGTATGGAGCTATGTAATGGCATACGAGTGTCGTTGGCTGTTTAATGCATACATTATAGTGTTTAAATTTTAGTAAGGATTGTAAAAATGTCTGATTTTGTAACACCGTCCATTTTTGTCTCCTAAGCCAGCAAACACATGTGCCTTAATGCTCTTATTTTTTTTTTTTTTATCTGCAAACTACTTCAGCACTAAATCCATAGGGGGCTCTTTTGAATCCTACACCTATTTGTCTAAATGTGCCACAAATAGGTTAGTCAAAGGTTACAGCACAATCATTTGGCTTTATTTGGGATGGGCTTTTATTGAAGTTTTATGGAAGCTTGTTTCAAGTGTAAATAGCGCATGCTTACACTGCACACTCAGATGGTGGTACTGTACTCACTATATCCTAGTTATATTAGTGTGTTAGAATTGTTACTGTGAGAATATAAACACTCAAAAACACGTTTTTTAATTTTTCAAAACAAAGTCTTACAGAGCAGCCTGTTGAAAAGTTCAGGTCCTTATGGTCAGGTGTAAAAGTCTTTTCCTACCTTCTGAGAATCAAACATTGCATTGTGAAGATTATATAAGTAAAACTTTTTGATGTGTCAAAAATGTTTCCTTGTTTTATTTAGATTGTGCATTCTTAAGAATCTCTCTCTAATGACTTTTATTCCCTCAAGAAACAAAGATAAACATTTCTGTATAAACATTCAGACAGGCCGGTCTGCAGAAATGTGTTTTAGTCTGCTTCCACTCTTCAGAGAGAGGCCAAAGAGTGTCAGCATCTTTGAAACACAAATATGAGAGAAAAAAGAGCCATGGAAGTCAGGAAAGAGGTTTCAGTGACTTGATTTTTGTAGATGATTTTTTTTAGAAAACCATGGATGACATTCTTTTCAAGACTTTTATAGTGAGCAGTTCTGCAAGAGCCCCATGAGGAAGCTTCACCATTACGATGCCTTTGTAATTTTTAATTATTTCCACAACAGAGACATTATGGGCATGGAGAAGCATGAGAATGCAGGGCACACCAACACACGGTGGGAGCTCCACATTCACATGAGGTCAGACAAGAACACAATCATGCACAGTGCTGCTCTGCCCTTAATCCTTAAATCACACATACTCCGTCTCCACAGCCATCTGCAATCACAGCACACTGCAGAGTACATGTCACTCCCTGTGCAGGTTAACACCGCGCACTCCGGTTCATCTGCATCCCAGAAAAGCCATTCCACTCCAGATATAAACCAGGTCTACTTGGCACTTACTTAAAATACAACACGATGCACAAATTCATGGCTGTAAATCTTAACACTGTTTCTACATTATGTCTCATCCTGTGGCACAAGCAAAAAGTTATCATTTGGTCACAGAGGTAACAGAAAGCCATAGATGAAGTTAACAGTGAAGCTAAAAAAACACAGGACTTTAATTGTACTCTTTGTTTGCTGCTTCTTTATAAAGGGACATATTATGCAAAAATCACTTTTCAGGCTTTCTATCATAAATATGTGCCCCTAGCCTGTCCACAATCCCCTCAGGAAAATCCATTCCCTTCCACCTTCTCTTTCTCCACCTTTCAGAAAATATGTGCTGAAACAAGCAGTTCTCATATTCTCCCCTCATGACCTCATGTGGGGAGTTAGCCCTGCTCCCAGGTTTGGTTGGCCGTCCCGTGTTGTGGTCAGAGTCAGACAGCTCAACGTTTAAACATTTAAAGCCACAGAAACAGCTCGTTCTGAACAGGGCTGAAACAGAGGGTTTTTTTAGACATGCAAAAGTCTTATACTGGAGTGATTTTTCAGCAATAAACTCCACAGGTATGTTTTGGGGACCTCTGAGAACAAAATAAACTTGTCTTAAAACATTAATATATGTCCCCTTTAAATTATTGTTCTTAGTTGCAGTATTCATCAGCATATCAGTCGTGCGGACCATAAGATGATTTCTACACTCAAATCTGCACAGGTTTCTATGTAAGTTTGATACATAAGGGCCAATGAGTCCGATGGAAGGAGAAGGCTTCTGTAATTTCCCTGAAATGATGCAGCCCTCCTTCGAGTAACCAGAGCTTACCAATTTAAGACATTTCAACAAACTGATTTAATGTCATAGACCCCTCAGGTTGGTAAAATCCACAGCAGAACAGATTCTTCTGTTGATTTGAAGCAAAAACTCACTGACTCCTGGCTTCTTGTTCATTGCATATGTCAACAGATATGCCAATCATCATCTTACATCTCGACTTTATCGTAATTGATAGAAACCAGCATGATAACTACTAAGTAACAAGACAGACCCCTGCTTCAGTCATATTATACCTGTTGTCATATAAAGCTATAAAGATGTCAGTATTGTCATGGGGGGTCATCAGGTTCACAAAGGCGTCTGTATGTTTGAGTGTTTAAACAATAATAAAAATGACATTTATATGACCTGAATTCTCTTTTGCTTTCAGTGAACAGACAAATACACATGTACATATGAGGAGAAAAACAGAAAACTTTATCATAAGGAGCAGGAGAATCAACTGCTATTTGTGGAACTAAATGGACCATAAGAGTAATCTGATTACTCTGCCCACATGTGTACAGCCTGGAGCAAAAATGGAGAGGGACTGGAAAGAGCAGATGTAGATAACATCCAAATGACCGGAGAAAATACAACTGCACATTTAAAACAGGTGTGTATTCATAGTGTGCTTACTGAGAGATGGTAGTCAGCTGTTTAGTACACAAAGGGAGGCAGAGAAAAAAGGAAGCTGGCAGAGACTGTGACGCTCGTCTGCTTTCAGGAAAAACAATCAGAGGATTAAACGCCACAGGAGAAATAAATCTGACTGGGTGAGATGATCTACAGAGAATGAAATGGCATTTTTCCGGACTTCTCGACTATCTTTTGATATACTGGAATGTTTTAGGGAAAATCCTGCCTGGTGGAACAGCTAACACCTCACAGACGTCAGCAGAGCGGAGGCAGTGATAGACTCAATAAAAGCAGCGGTACTCAGGCTGTAAATTATGACTGCATCATTCAGATTGGTAGCATTAATCAACATGACACCACAAAGATAACGAGAACGTGAGAGCTAACCTAATGATGATAAAAACGTCTCAGATTCAAAATATTATCCCTGGCTCTGTTTTATCAGATCACACAACTACTGTCTGGCTGTTAAAGGCCTCCATCAGTGTTCATTTTGGCAGCTATTTTTAATTTAAGTCTTAGTCTTCTAATTTAATGCCTTTTAGTTTTAGTCACATTTTAGTCATTTCTACCCTTTTTAGTTTTAGTCTAGTTTTAGTTGACAAAAATTTGAAAACATTTTAGTCTAGTTTTGGTCCATAAAAGTCCTCACATTTTATTTTTTACCTTTACTCCAGGCATTTATTCTCCTACCTAAATCTGGTACCAAATCATGGTAGTGTGTTCTCTGCACCCTGCCCAATCTGGGGTCCCTGCTTTCTACTGCTAAAAGGCAGAATAGCTACAGATACATTGTGTTTTTTGACAGATTTACCCACAGTGGAGAAATATCATGGATCTTTAACGTCCGACGAAAAACTCCATTACATTTTCATTTAGTTTTAGTCATTTTGATGAAAATTAAACTTACTTTTTGTCAGTTTTAGTCATCACAGATCCATCTTTGGCTAGTTTTAGTCTAGTTTTCGTCATGGAAAAAAGGCTGTCGATGAACATTTTAAGTCATAGTTTTAGTCGATGAAGTTGACACTGGCCTCCATGGGGTATACAACTGCTTAAAAGTGAAAGTACAGAGGTAGCCCGAGAAGAAGGGTTAGAGCTGTTCTCTGTGGTAAACAAGGGCCGAACCATAAGGCCTAATGGCCTTGAACAATGACCTCTGAAATCAATTCTTGAGTCAGAGTGGACTCAAGTTTGAAAGTAATTCCTCAAATCATTCACAAGGTTTTGATGCACTTTTATGTGCATCAGGTCCAGTGACCTTTGACCTATGACCCCTGAAATCTGATCAGTTTATGCTAGACTCAGGGGTTAAGTTTAAAACACCATGCAAAGAGAATGTGAAAACTTGTCACTACTTCATGTGAGAGTTCTTGTATCACATGACCAGACAAGCCCATTGACACACTGTACTGTATGTACAGCAATATTTGCCTGTACAAATAAACCTGACAAGACTTGTTAGACGCTCTATTTTCATATGTTTGGATCATTTGGTTTAACCACTGAGTACTTTTATGTGGCTCTGTGTTGTTGTTGGTTTTCATATGAAGCCCTGCACACATCAGACATTTTTACAGCAGCAGTGGAAGGATGCATTTGCATTAGTCATGTAGTATATTAATATACATGTAAAGAGAAGTTATGACACTTTGAATTTCTACTGCAAAACATTATTATATCGAGTTAACTTTATCAACTTTGTTGCTCAGTAATGTTTCTTTTTCTTTTCAACGCGTAATGTTTACAATGGTTATAAAATGCTAACTTTTACACTGTTTTTAAATGTTAATATCTTTCATATTTTAGTCATCTGTATATGTATAAAACATAGTTATAGACTACGCCTAGATTTACCTTATAAATTAATGTGATGTACTACCCTGATACCAAAAAGCTGGGGCACTGTGTTTGATATAAATAACAACAGCATGCAATGATTTGCAAATTGCATAGACCCATATTTTATCCACTGTAGAACATAAACAACATTTTAGATGTTGAAACTGAGACATTTTACCATTTTATGAAATACATAAGCTCATTTGAATATGACGGCAGCAACACATCTCAAAAGTAGGGACAGGGTCATGGTTAACATTGTATAGCATCCCCTCTTCTTTTGATATCAGTTGACCAGTTGATGGAGTTTTGGGAGAGGAATGTTGTCCCATTCTTTTCTGATGTAAGACTCTAGCTGCTCACCAGTCCTGGCTTTTCTTTGCTGGATTTTTTATTTTATGATGCCACAAATGTTTTCTGTTGGTGAAAGGTCTGGACTGCAGGCAAGTTAGTTCACCATTGGACTTTTACAGTGTGAAGCCATGGTGTTGTGATGGATGTGCAGTGTGGTTGTTGAAATAGTCTAGGACTTCCCTCAAAGAGAAGTTGTCTGGATTGGACTATACGTTGCTCTAAAATCTCTATATTCTTCTCAGAATTGATAGTGCCTTTCTAGATGTGTAGGCTGCCCACGCCATTGGCACTAATGCAACCCCATACCATCAGAGATGTAGGCTTTTGAACTGTGCGCTTATAAAAAATGGGCTGGTACCTGTCCTCTTTACGCCACAGGGCACGATGTCTGTAGTTTCCAAAATAAAGTCAAATTGTGTTTCATCTGACCATAGAACAGTTTTCCTTTTTGCCTCAGTCCATTTTAAATGAGCTTTGGCCCAGAGAAGACAGAGGTGTTTTTGGATCATGTTCCCATATGGCTTCTTCTTTGCATGATAGCTTTTAATATATATTTGTGGACGGCACGATAAACGGTGTTGACAAACAATACTTCTAGAAGTGTTCTTGAGCCCATGCAGTGATTTCCAGTACAGTCATGCCAGTTTTTAATGTAGTACTGTCTAAAGGCTCAAGATCACATCAAATATTGACCTTCGGCATTGCCCCTTGCATACAAAGATTTCTCCAAATCCTCTGAATCTTTTGATGATATTATGTACTGTAGATGCTGGTAGAATTTTTCTCAAATTGTTCCACAATTTTTGAATGCACTTTTTTTGCAGATTAGTGAAACCCAGTCATTCTTGACTTCTGAGACTCTGCTTCTCAAAAGGCTCCTTTTGCACCCAGTAATGCCACTAACCTACTGCCAATTCACCTAATAAGTTTCAACATGCTCTTGAAGCTATTTTACAAAAAATTTCACTTACTTTTCCAGCTTTTTCCCACATCCCTACTTTTTGAGATGTGTGACTGCCATCAAATGAAAAACAAGCTAATATTTTCATGAAATATTGTTTAGGGTTTTGGGGAATAAAACATGGGTTTATAAGCCTGCAAAATATGACATTCTGTTTTCAATTATATTTTTTACGGTGCAGTTTTTTGGAATTAGGGCTGTAAAATAATTATTCAACACTGATTTTGGGGTGTGTGTTTGGTTAAAAACAAAGGGTAAACAGAGATTTTAAGTAACCTTTGGGAACCAACGCGATAAAGTAATCGATTTCCGGCAGAGTATATGGTTAAGTAAATAGAAAATGTAAAACTTAAACATGTCTATTTAACAGGTACAATGAAGGTACAATGTTTTTAAGGACACTGCTGCCGCCTAGTGCCCACATACAGCAGTAGCCTTCACAAACGTTGGTCGTTTTCTATTGGCTGGCAAAACGTGACGTTACATGAACAAACGAGGAAGTGATACCAAAGCAACAGAGGGTTTTGTTTTCGATTTGTGCGATTAGATATCACATTTCTCAAGCTATTGTTTAACGTACAGCTTTATCAGGTATTTTCTATGCTTTTTGCAGTTTTTAGTCGTATTATTCTTGTAACCGACCGCACCTACTTCTGTTTTTAAGTATACAGTAGTTTCCATCAGCTTGTTTTGACTTGATGTTGTTTGTGCTTTTCTGTCCAAGATATCCTACAGACATGGGTGATTTTCCTGTTAACCCGTTGGTCATGGTTGGTATTGGGTCCAGCTTTGCGTTCTCAAGCCTCTTTTATCATTTATACCAAGAAAAGAAGAAAGAGCTGGTCAAACTAAAGGCAAGTCAGCCTATTTTTTAGTCTTAATGAAGTTATTTATACGGCTGTAGCTTGTTTTAATTCACTTTCCATCATAGGAAATACCCGTTTTCAAGCCTGATCGTCATTTGGTTCAAGTCCTGAAATCATCTCAGCAGAAGCGACTCCGATATGTGGCTGTGGAAGGTAACTCTTAAACTAGCAGCTGAGTAAATTTAGTTTTGTTTCTGGCTTACAATGTGACTCATAGTTTCTTGATCTCCAGGTCTGGTCCAGGCTGATGGGGAGCCTCTGGCCAGCCAGTTTGTCCCACGAAGCTTTGGTGTGATTCAGAAGATTTCAGTGGAGGAAACATGGAAATACTGGAACTCCCTCACTAGGACATGGTACAAAAGACTTCAGAATTAACACAGAAGATAACTTTTGATCATTCATTTGCCTGTCCCTGTGCAGGTGCATCCCCTGTGATTTAATGTCAGGAGTGAAACTTTTATATATTCTAGATTCATCTCATACAAAGTGAAATATTTCAAGAGTTTTCTGTTTAAATGATTGACTGTTTTGAGATGCACCTGTATATCTGACTTTTTTTTTACAGGAATTCTCGGACAATGAATAAAAAAGAAACCAACAACTCAGTGCCTTTCAGCCTGGTCAGCCCCGGAGCCTACATCAATGACTACTTTGTGAAGGTTCAAAATCCTCTGCAGGCCTCTGGCGACTTCCTGGAGAGGGTTTATTTCAAAGTGAGACGTGCTGAGGAGGGCCTGGTGGACGTGGTGGTTCAGGGCCTTAGCGGGGAGAAACCTGTGGCGATGGAGGAGAGGGAGGAGCTGCTGCGGGTGGGGAGCACCCTGACTGGTTTTGGTGAGGTGGTGCTAGAGGGGGGAAAGACGATGAGGCTGCAGGCTCCGCAGGATGGGCGCAAGTTTATCCTGATACCCTCTGACCATAAGAGCTTCATGGACAGGCATGAGAGTGCAGCGAGCATGTGGAAGACACTGAGTGCTGTAACCGGCATCACTGGAGCAACTATTCTAGTCAAAGTCCTTTACGACTTGGTAGGAAAACAGGACGACAGGTCAAAGTAGGCTGGAGACATGAGGCTGCAAGTGGAACAACTTGAAAAGCTGTGTCACAGGTTTATGGAGCCAAACACTGCCTTGGGATATTTATCTTATTTCCGAAGCAACACTCTAAGATAAGTTAAGATGTTATGTTGACAGATTATTTTTCTTGTCATGGTTCAGGGTGCAGCAAAGTGTCTTGTATGGTGACTGTGAGAGTCAAAACACAACCACATTAGATGATATAATTTAGAAATAAAAACAGAATAATAGAAGTTGTGAAATTTTACATAATACTGGTAACAGCCACAAACCCATATCATTATTCAAGAGAAACAGTCAGTAGTTTTATTTGTAGGTCTGTTAAAATAACCACCAATTCTGTGAATAATCACAGATGAAAAGAAAAAGGGAAAAAAAAAGGGCAGATTAATCACACTGGTGTAACAACCGCCCACAGTAGTTTTTAAACTCGAAAATTTCACAGGCTTTTTTTATTTTCTTACTTTATCCAGCTGAGAGAACATCACCATCAAGTATCACTTAATAATTCGACAGTCTGTCCTTAATCTCTGCTCCTCCCTCTCCTCTACAGAGAAAGATACAAACGCAGACCTGCTGATACTCTATATCTAAACCAGGGGTGTCAAACTCAATCACAGCAGGGGCTGGATTCTGGATTCAGGTCTAACCTGAGGGCCTAACAGGGTCACCTTTTTAACCATAAACTGTCAACCTCATTTCACCAGAAATAAAATCTGAAAAAGAAATTTAGCACTGATGATAAATGATTTTGGAATTTTAAAAGATCATTTTTAAGGCTCATAATCTGAGAAAAGTAAATTTATTTGTTTGAAAAGGTAAAAAAAAAAAAGTTTTTAAAAGCAAATAAATATTAGAATGAAAGTTAGAATTATGAGTTTAAAAGGTCAAAATATGAAATAAAAAGTCAAAATATGATTCAAAATTTTAAATATTGAGTCTAAAAGGTCAAATTATGGGATTATGAAGTCAAAGTTTGGAGTTGAAAATATGAGATAAAATACAAAATAACTGGTTAAAAGGTCAAAATATGACCTAAAATTTAGAATTATGAATCTTAAAGCTCAATATTATATGAGAAGTCAAAATTATGAGTTGAAATGCTCAAAGTACGAAATAAAAAGTCAAAATCCTAAGTTTGAGCTCTAATTGTGTGATGCAAAATTGAAAATGTGAAATTAAAACAAAAATTAATTTATTTTCCCACATTCCTGACTTCTTAACTATTATTTTACTCCTTACTTTTTCAGATTTTGTGTCTTAAGGATGTCTTAAATCATCAAGAATAGGTTTACATTTTTATACTTGAGGAAATCTGCAGACCCCATACTGGTGGGCCAGTTATAACAGAAATGAGATAATCTTGTGGGCCAGATTTAACTGTTCCCCTTGAGTTTGGCACCCCTGACCTAAACTCTAAAAAGCATAGCAGTATAAATGTAGTGACTTTTTCTGTTTTCAAGCTTGTGAAAAGTTAAGATTTCTTTCAGAGTCACGCTCTTTTAAATTTTTATGTTACATTTTTAACAGGAATCCTCCTCTACATATCTGGGCCTGTGTACATAAACATCCATAAAACATTCCTAGAAAGAATTCCTAGCTTTAAATTGATTTTGGAACAGTCTCAGAGCATCTGAGCAAAACGAAAGCAACCTTAATTTTAGTGAGAAGGCAGGGTTGACCCTGTTGCTAGGATGGACACACTTTTTTTAGGAGCTGTGATTGGCTGAGCCAAAAAAGAGACAAAAAAACAAAATGGTGATAATGAGCATTTGAATGTGAAATCAATAAGCCTAATCATAAAATCTACTCTGAAATTGTGTAATCATGAATACTTTTATGAAATGAACATCTATGTTGAATAAATAGTAAGCCACTTTAAACGTCCCCTTGCACAACAGGCTCTTTGATATAAGGGTCATCAGGGCTTAAGATGGGCTTTTTTTTGCTCACCAGCTACTGTGGCTAATAGTTTTCAAAAATTCTTAGCCACTATCAAAAAAACTAGCCACAGTTTTCTTGTTATAAATAATATTATATGATGAAGGTTTACTGTGGTGTGCTAAAATTGTCTTGAACTAGATTTGCAATCCTTTAAAGGTGATTAAACACTTACATAGATAGCCCTACTTATAATATTATGTTCCATTTCTACCAACTTTTATCTGCTTAATGCTATAAGGTTGAATATTACATGCTGTATCTTTAAATCAACACTAACTTTAAAGTATTTTTTCTCATCCACCCTGCAGAACACACAAATTGGCGAACAAAGGTTGTGGTCTAACATAAAGTAAGCACAAATTTAGCACGTTGCATTTATTTTTGGGAAAATTTTCCCCCTTTTTGTGCTAAACAGCCTCAGTTCAATTAGCATCTACCAGTGTAACAGTGTTCACAAACACAGGTGCTAACAGCTGGGCCCAGTCAGAGTAGAGCACAGGATAAACTAGAAAAGCAGTCGGAGAGCGCAGACCTCAGCCATTAGCCCTATCTCCCAATAGTACAGAATCCTTTAAAAAAATTCCTGGATCCAGACGGTGATCCAGATCACTCCCAAAATCTAATCAGTTCTTCCTTATGCCATCTCTTGATGTATTTCATCAAAATCCGTCCATAACTTTTTGAGTTATGTTGCCAACAAAATAACAAACAAACCCTGCCGATCACATAACCTCTTTGGCGGAGGTAAAAATCAGCATGCTAAAAGGGACAGTGGGAGTCACTGAACTACCTGCCATGGCTTGACTCCACCTGCATTTGGCAGGTGTGCAGGTATTAACATCAAGCCCTGATTATCATCATGTGAGGAGCCTTTTTGTTGATGTTAAGACACACCTGTGGGGTAGACCATAGCCAGAGAGACTCGCAATTAAGCCACAGCATGCAATGAATTAAGTCCAAAATGGACTGAAATGTAAGTCCATCCTAAATATAATGCCGTTCAAATATACTTCATTCAGTGTTTTAAACACTTTTCTCTGCCTGAGAAGCTTTAAAGTGGTGTAAAAATTCTCCTCACTCGAAACAGTTTCACAGTATTGTGAATAATTCGTAAGTTTATTAGGGACTAATTTGTAAAATGTTATAATTAAAAATGTTATAATTCTAAGCATTTTGTCAGATATTAATCACTTGGAGCAACTCTGGAAGGAAACGGTTGTTTGCTCTTGCTTACTGTGAAAACATTCACAAGGAAAAAGCTCAGATTTTATGACTCTTGCTGAAGAACAGATGATGAGGCAGGACGAGCAGCCTTGTGCAGAGAACGGTGGTAGTGGTGGTTCGTTTGTGGACACTTTAATGATCACATTACAGTTACGAATTAACCATTAAGAATGTGTAAAGTTAAAACATGCAAAATAAATATAAGCAAAGTGAAACTGGAAAATACAGCCAGGTCTATCTGTGATGCACTGCTTCTCACAGCAATGGCAAACACAATCCATCAAATTTCTCCTTAAGTTGTATCTTAAATTGACTGGCAGCACAAATCACCTGAGAACTAACTGTTTCTTAGTGATTGTTTTCATCCGTTTTTCTGTGTTTATTAAGGTTTGGTGTAACTGTGTCGAAACAGTGTGTCCAGTTCAAGCTGATTTAAAAATGGCCATTTTATTTGTAAAAAAAAATCAAATTAGGCACAAAGATTCAGTGTCCAGTATGATAGCAGTTAGTCCAGAGTGCTTCAAAGTTTTTCCCTCAGTGGCTACTGTACTAAATGAGAACAACTAACAAAGTCAAAAATGCAGTACCATGTAGTTCTCTCTAAACTGAATTCCTACAAGATGATGACAAGAGCACTGGCAGGTTACTGCATTCAGGTCTATTAAATGTAAATAAATAGATTCTTACTAGAGGAGAAACTCATGGCCAGTCTAATGTTGTTCTACTGACTTATTGAATGAAAGAGTTTGGTTAAAACTGACAATTTAAGCTCCCTGCAGTTAGAGAGCCAGCTATGTTAAATAAGTGGCCATCCTTCTTAATGAAGAGATGATCTCATCAGAAACATTCCATATATATATATATGACCTGTTTTTATGTAGTTTATTTATAATAAAGCAAGTCACGGCTACTGTATTAAGGGAACCATATATTTTTTAATATGACTTTTTATAATAATTTTGGGTGTGAATTAACTGTGAATCAGATACAGAAAAGATTTGTGCAGTCATTGTGTGCTCATGTTCATCATGTCTGGACGGGATAGGATTAAGACTTTTCTAATGTGATTAGGTCTTTATCAGTTAATCAGGTAATCTTCTACCTCTTGGATCAATATGCTTGTATTTTCTGACATCAGTCAGTTTGGAGATTTAAAAAAATCATTGAACACTGTTCTTTTAAGGTGACTGTTTCAGTCTGATTATTCAATAAATCTACTTTTTGAACAGTTTATGCCCAGTGTGACTTTTTTACATTCATCATGAAAAAGAAAGGAAGATGGTGAAACACATTTCCAAGAAGTCAGAGCATCTTTTTTCTTTATTTTGGATGATGACATTCAGAGCACACAGCTCTTACATGGCGTGGCACGGTGTGTCAAAACATGTGTCAGATGATGGATGTTAGAGGCAGGAAGCTGCGGTTGAGGGGGACATAAACTGTCTGAATCCCTTTTTTCATGCAACAGTTCTCAAATTTTAACAAGTCCTCTTTGTCCTTTGTTATGAGAGCTTCCTCCTACTCCCCTTCCTCCTCTGAAGACTCCTCTGCTTCCTCCAACCACTGGATAAACTTCTGAAGCTGTCGAAGAGAAATTAAAAGTCAAGGTCAATGCAAGAGCAGCTGGAGGACTGGTGTTAACTGAAACCCACTGAGAAAGCTGAATGACTGCAGATACAATAAACTTAAAGTAGTTCTAATAAGTATGAAAAATAAAGGGTCTGTCTAATTTGTTCAGTAAAAAATCAGGTCAAATAACCTACAATATTTCAGCATACATAGAGGTCAACAGGTATTACTGATCTGAGAATAAAGTCAGAATTCTGACTTTTTTCTCAGAATTCTGACTTTAAACTCAGAATTCTGACTTTAATCCCAGAATTCTGACTTTAATCCCAGAATTCTGACTTTAATCCCAGAATTCTGACTTTCTTCTCAGAATTCTGACTTTAAACTCAGAATTCTGACTTTAATCCCAGAATTCTGACTTTTTTTCTCAGAATTCTGACTTTTTTCTCAGAATTCTGACTTTAATCTCAGAATTCTGATTTTAATCCCAGAATTCTGACTTTTTTCTCAGAATTCTGACTTTTTTCTCACAAGTGAAAAAAAAAATTATCTCAAATTTTTTTTCAGTGGCCCTAATAATCTTCTGTAGAGTTTAAACTAATGATTTAAAAGAAATAAAGTAATTTGTGGACATTATCTGATTCAAATTGAAAGCAAAGCACTATTAACAATGCATTTGTGTCAAATCTTTGTTGACAGTGTCCTGTGCAGCCGCTTTTATTTTTTCAGTCAGAAAAAGCAGCACGGACCATAAAGAAACCACAGTTACCACCCTAAATTACAGAGATGCTGATTTGCACAGGAATAGTATTATTTGTGGACCTCTGTTTGCTGAAATACTATGGGTGATTTATCCTGGAATATTTACCTTGCAAATTATAGGCATGGTTGATTTGCACATGATTAAAACACACGTGAATATTACAAATTATCAGAGGTCCACAGGTCAGACTAATCCTGTGCTAAAGCCTTGTTTTCTGTGCTAACCTTGCTCTGTACTTACCCCCTGGTTCTTGCGGAGCTGCCTGCTCTTATCTGTTGTAGCTCCCTGCGAGAACCAGTGCAGGATCATCTCCTCCTCCAGGATCTCCAGCTGGTACATGTTCATCAGAACCTGCAGGTGACAAACCAACAAGGCTTGATCAACACAGAGGACACAGATAATTTATGCAGTTCCTCATGTCCAATAATCATTCTATTACACTGTAATCCAAACATTTTATTTAACAGTGGTGTGCTGATAATAGGCTCTGACCTTGACCATCGCTGCCCAGTGACTCTCCTGCTCCAGAAAATGCTCCTCAAATGCAGATAGACAGTCCAGATGGTCCTGAGCCCTCTTTACATAGTTCTTAAACACTGGAGCCCATTTCTTCAGTAACTGAAAGGAGGACATTGGGAAAATTCATCACACAATATCTGTCTCTATCATGTCTGCTCTAATGTTCTCTAAAATCGATCATACTCACAGGTAGTAGCAGAGCAACGTATTGTGACGTGGTAATCTGGTTTCCCTGCTGCTGGAACGGGTAGTCCAACACCACTCTGGTTAAAATCTGCATCACCTCCTTCAGACTGATGTTATAGGCGTACCTGCAGAAACAGAGCATGTTCAACTGACCAAAATAATCTCTTTGTAATAAATAAAAGAAGCACAGGTAACTTTAAATTTCTCCTTACTTAAGAGAGTTGATCTCAAGCACTAGATTGTCAAAGCTGATGTTTTCTTCCAGACCTCTCTGAAGAGTCCCAAACACCTCCAACTGGAAGACTAAAACATGAACACGGTAAAGCGAGAGTGAGAGAAGAATTCATTTTTAGCTGCAGTTTGAAGGTTTGCAATTTTCCTTAAAAAAACCCTGAACAGATACATGTAAAACTGTTAGTAAAATATTTTAAAATTATGGATTTATCAAGAACATCATAATAAATATACCTTTATTCATTTTTTTAAATAATTTTATAATGACAGAAGTGCCAATTGTAAATAAATGACATCTGTGATAATTTTGGATTGACTGAGGCTGAGTTAAGCTGTTATCTTGCAAATGTAACTAAATAACTTGGTTCTTGAAAGAAAACTTTCTTAAACGTTATTTGGAATAAACGTACAGAGTAAATGTAAATTGATTTGCCAGGCGGCTCTTAATCAAAACAATAACTTTTGACAGGGACTTCTCATTCTCAAGGCTTGATTCTAATTTAAAATGAAAAGTGACCCAATGTGCCTTCTAAAATCCAAGACTTCTCAGTGGTCAAATTAAGACTTTTAATGGCCTTAAAGGGGGCATTATTTTACCCTTTAAGAAAAGTTTACATTGGTGTCAGAGGTCCCCAAAATATGCCTGTGAACGTTGTTGCTATAAACACTCCAGTATTGGATTTTTACATTTCTAAAAAGCCCTCTGCTTCAGCCCTGCCCAGAATGAGTTGTTTCTGTGTCTATGGCTTTAAATATTAATGAGCTGTCTGCCTCCGCCCTTCTAAGGAAATGGTTGAGGCGAGGCTAACTTCCCACATGACATCATGAGGGGAAGATCTGAGAACTGCTTGTTTCATACAGTTTCTAAAAAGGGGGGGCTTCTCTAACAAAAGTATTTGCCTCTGGCCTGTCCACAATCCCCTCAAGTACAGGCCAGGGGCAAATACTTCTGTTAGAGAAGCCTGAAAAAGTGATTTTTGCATGTGTCCACTTTAAATTTCAAAAACTGGTTTAAGACTTTTAAGGATTAAAGGTGCTGGAGTGTGACATCTGTATTTCCTTTTGTCTGTTTCATAACTGTCTAAAAATGCACTGCCGGAGCTGTAAATTGTTTTTCTTTAACTTGAGGTTATCTTTACATTCTGGTGTCCTACAAAATGTAAGAGCATTAACGAAAACATTGAACAAAAGTTCCATTTAAAAGCTTGTGTGAGTGATCAGGAGAGTGGCTAAATCAGATTTTTTTGTTGGTATTTTGCCAGTAGGGGTCAGTAATTAGAGTCCACATTAAGTTAAAATAAATGAACAACTCACCTTTGACATCATCCATCTCAGGTGAGGGGATCACTGGATCGTCAGGACCATCAGGCTCACTGTCCTCACTTTCACTCTCAGGGTCGGGGTTCAACACCAAACCTGAAGCATTAAATACAAAATCCATGGACTACAGCATCATGTGGAAAGAAAATGGACCCATTAATGACTATTAAAAAGCCCGACTGCTCTCCTACCCCACAGACACTGAGATAGCTCCTCATCCTCTGTGTCATCCAAACTGCTGGCCTTCCAGATGTAGCCTTTCCCCTCTGCTCCGACCTCTGCAGGGTTAAACACTGACGGACGGCAGAAAACAGCTCCATTATAGACACATTTAAAACTTTTACTAATCAGTGAAGACTGTTCATATACACACCTTTCTTTTTTGTTTTTTCTTTACTTTGACCGACCTCAGCATCATCACTGAGGAATTCATCATCATCCTCTTCCTCCTCCTCTGGGTGGTGCATGGACACCACAGTGCCTTCAGGTAGAGAGATGTTTGGTCCAATCACCACCTAAAAAAACAAAGAACCACAGAAAACTACAGTGTTGAATGAAGTACATAAGAGATTTAATCAAAAGTTTTCTGGCACTGTTGAGCAAAAAAACTCACCGTTAAAAGACCTATCAGCTAAACCTCAACATAAACCTACTAACACAGTGTTACAGGATCTAAAAAAATACTGTCTCAAACACAGGGTGAATTTTTGCCAAGATTTGCAAAAAAGAAAATAACAGCATAATAAAACATGTAACATGAATGACCAGTATTTGCAGATAAATCTTGCACTTTATTTAAGTGTTTAAGTGTATTTTTTAGTTAGTTGTGAAGGGTTTTCTTTCTTTTAAAATTAGTAAATTAAGTTAAAATGTCAAAATTACTTCACTACTTGAGAGTTTGTATTTCTTGTTTTGAATTGAGGACTCTGTTCAATAAAAACAGCAGCTCATAAGCCACATTTATTAAACAGAAACAAACTTATATGGATTGTTCGGTATGAATTTCTCATATTGATGGAGAATTAAGCTGAAAAAAAGTACTTCCTGGCCATGATCTCAGGTTGCGCAAGTGTGCTTGAAGTGATGCTAGAGTGCATGTGCAACCTGGGACCTATTCCAGTGTGACTAGGAAGGGATTTTTTTCAATGCATTTGAAATTTTTGAATGAAAATGAAACGTCTGTTTTCTGTTTAGTAAGCTTGATGAGGTGCCATTTTAATTCTGTGAAGGAGACTGCAGAGAGGAGCAGCCCTGAGCAGTGCTCAGGTGGATCAATGATATGGTGGTGACTTTGGGTGATCGAACACGCAACCTATGCATCCTCTATAAAAAGGCAGTTGGCACACATTGCCATTGTCAAATTAAGACTTTCTCAGTCTTTAAAAACTTAAACTTCTGTGATTCTGTAGGACCCCAACTAAAAAATATACATAACATAGGAATGTTTCCTTTTAAATTAATACTGATATTTTGGTGCAGAAATTCTTCATGCTGTTATTTTTTGGTTTACTACAGGCCAACAAGTTAAAGGTTGAAGACATGAGTTGGATTGTTCGGTATTTTAAAGCCACATAGCTTAAAACCTCAGCTAAGTAAAAACACTAGAGCAGTGTTACTCAACCTTGATCAACCAAAGAGCCAAATTGCTGAAAAATACCTTTGCAAGAGCCACAATCTAAGTGGTGAAAAGTGACAAAGATGGGAAAACGTGGCAATAAGAAAAAGTTAAATGATAAAAAAGCAGCAAAAATGGGTGAAAAGGGGCAAAGTAGGCATCAAGTGGCAAAAAACAACAAAAACAAAGCAAAAGCAAAAATGGATGAGAAGTGACAAAAAAAAAGGAGTTACACGGGGCAAAAATGGGCAAAAAGTAACAAAAGAAGTGGCAAAAGTGGCCTTGAAGCAGTAAAATGGATTTAAAGTGGCAAAAAAATTTGATAAAGGGGCAAAAAAATGCAAATAAGGGCAATGGAAATATACAGATAATTGGTTGACAATCAAAGCCAGCTGTAAAAGTGTGGGAAACAAATTGATTAATGTGACTTGCAATGGATAATCTCTGAGGTCAAAGTTTTCCTTTTTATGGTTTTCTGGGGAAATAATATTTTAAATTAAGACATAAAAGAGCCACAAATCATCACAAAAGAGCCACGCGTTGACTAACACTGCACTAGAGTAAACGTTTAAACTCACAAATTTAGCAAGAATAAGACATGGTAATTCATGCACTGCTTACATTATAAGCAAGGACACACTGTTTATTCAGCTTGACGCCCTCTTTGACCTCCACCTTGTCGCAAACCACTGACTGGCTGATCTCCACGTTGCTGGCAATGTGAACATTATTCCAGATATAGGCATGGTCCAGCGTTACATTATCACCTGTTAAAACAACAAAGGGAAAAGATTAAACCACTATTATGGTGTATTTGTGCATAATCTTGTTCTTACAATTGAATGCATGAAGCATTTTTAGTTTATTATGAGCTCACCTATGGTGCAGTTGTTTCCAATGACACTGTTAGAAATGTAACAGTTAGCACCAATACTGGTGTCACAGCCAATGAGGACGTTCTCCTCCATCTGACTTCCGTGACCCAGACTGACCCCAGATCCTCGGTAGACGTTGTGGCGTGAATATGTGCAGCTCCGCCCCTTCTGGTCAATGAAGTTGGCTTCTGGGGTGAGCGGGTAAACCCACCGCCGTACCAGGTCAGACGACACTGAGTCATACATGAGGAGGTTTGACACTCGGACACCGTAGCCGTCCTTGGTGGTATGCATGTGAATCTGGTTCCCAAGAATCTAAACAGAAACAAAACAAATGATGACCTCTGCTACAGCAAGAACACAAGATTACAACTCTGGGCGGCGCTCTACCTCTTCATTGACTAATATCCCTCGGACAAAGTCGTTCCTAGTTTGGTAATCAAAATTGTCAGTGAAGAGCTCAGCAACCTGAAAATCAGAACACCCTTGTTACATGAGTTAGTAAAAATGAGTTCAAGCGCTCCAGTCCTGATGACACAAACTAACCTGTGGGGAGCAGATGCTGATGTGACAGTCCAGCAGGTCGTGCCTGATTTCAAACTCATCACTGCCACTGTGGAAAATGTTCTGTGAAACAAAAAAGCAAACAACTGTCATCCATCACTCCTAAGCCAGAAGATAAAGATGTAAACAGAGTGGAAATGATGAACCCTTACCATAGGGAACTGTAGCTTTTTCAGCCCGTGTGTTTTCTGGTAGTGTAAAATCCGCTTGCTTTTACTGTCTATGGCAACAATTACATCATCTTCCTCACAGCGGGACCTGTGACCTGGTGATGACTCCTTGAAAATCATCGTCATCACTGAGATGTTTTTCTCCATCTTTCTACGATGTCTGAACACAAGCAAAATCACACAAACAAACAGCAGAAGTATTACAGCCACACAGTCCATTTGCAGTTTAATTTCTTCGGCATAAATAAAAAAACACTTAGGGCTTACCTGTGTTCCTGCAGCGCCTGACTGATGTCGACATTCGATACCACATCTCCATAAACCAACACAAAATCAGAGCGCACAAGAGACTTTGCATCAACATCCCTGAGCACGTCTCCTAAGGAGCGGTAAAGGTCTGAGGTGATGATGTGAACTGTGTTTGGAGAAGTGGGTCGACACCACTTTGACTTCCTGTCAAGCACATTAACAGATCAACATATTAACTGAGAACAGTTTGCACACATGGAGATTTAAACTGATCAGTCATAATGTCATAATCACCTGTGCAAGAAAATGCAATCAAATGCCAACAATAAATCTACTTTTCGGACCCTTAATTTTAAGTTTTTGATAACATGGTGAAAAATGATGAAAATTTTACTTTTTGGTTATTAGTGGGGTCGTTGTAGTTGGCATAGTGGAGTTCAATATATTGAAAAGTTATCAGACTATTTTGACTCTTTTTTGGACAAAATATGGGAAACACCTTTTAACAAAACTCACTCAACTATGGCTACAATAATCTTAATTGACAATTACAGTCTTGATAAAGTTTCCAGAATGTTCAATACATAGCCGTTATGCATCGTTCAGCATTTGTTCTGTTTTTGTACATTACTGATAGATGATACATCTCAAAGGCTTATTCCTAAGAATGAATTTCAAAACTTCCAGTGTATGTTTGAGTAGAGATCCTGTTCAATTCTACCGTCATGATGTCGGCATCAGCAGATGTTGGCTTAAAAATGAATCATCTCTATTTGCGCATGTAAACGTTTCAATCAGTATATCACTGTAAATACTGCTCTATATTGGCTGTAAATATCAGCCGTATATAAAAAAGTTTGTGAAGCTTTAGGCCGGACCAACAGACCATCAGAGTAAAGGTTGCCGCACACTAATTCTGTTACTCTCCAATGGTTTTTTTGGGTTTTTTTTTGGGCACGTAATTGGAAAATATGGCAAATTGTTTCATACTCGGGTAAGAGAGTGAAGATGATTCTATGCCTCTCTCAATCCTTGACAAACACTCAGGGTCAATCCATCCTGAAAGAAATCTTCATACCACACCAGCTCATGCATCATAGAGCTATGCCAAATTGGAAAAAGTTCGGGCTCAGTGTGCAAAAACTGCAGGTCTGATTCTTTGATCATCCACATTCCTTGAATTTAAGAGTGTTTTCTAAGAAATTAAGTTGTTTCTTTCTTCATCTTTAAAATTTCAAGTGCATTTCAACACCAGGACCTCCACCAGGTGATATTTACCTCGTACTGTTCTTTAACCCTAACTCTGTATTGATAAAATTTTAAAGTCTATCAGTCTTCTACTTTTCCTAAAAGTTTGTTTTGTAGCATCTGGTGTCATAAAAATCTTTACAGAGACCTAAATTTTATAAATGATCATTTATAACTAGGACTGCCATGCAGGTAAAATTTATCCAATAAGAACACATTGATACTGTTTTATTTGATTATAGCAGATAAACATTAGATTTTGCAGTGGAAACACGTTTTCTCTATGAATGCCCTGCCTAAAGAGAAGACATAGCTCAAACTTCAATATGGATACCACAGACAAAATTGTGAAATTTCATTTATATTTGCTAAAAGCTTTGAGTGAAGAAGAATCTGAGGTTGTGGAAGTTTCAGGACTGAGTAATCACTTCTAATATAATTTTCAATGTGATGGATCATCACCCCCCAGTGATCTAGTTCTCTTTCTGAGGCTAATGAGCTCTTCACTTCTATAGTTCAAAAATGTGCTCTTTATCAGTGCTATTAATGAAAATCAATGCAGTTTAATAACAGGTAAATTGGCTGTTTTAAGTATATAGATCCCTGACGGGTCTAGTGTTAAGGACTGAGGTTAGAGGTCTGAACAACATTACTATGGATATCAGTATTGGCCAAAATTAATTTGTAAATTTCGGCATATAGGATACCGGCAAAAATCTAATATTGTACATCTCTAGTTTTAAAGTAATACTATCTCTTTTTAAATGATAGTTTCAAAAGGAACAGCAGTTTTAGATCAAATGCATCTGCATAGGACAGAGCGGATGCATTAAAAATTCCAAGAAACTCATGCATATTGTTTAAATTCCAAAAAACATCAGCAACTTTTGGACTCAGACATGGTAGTCAGTGTGCACGGGTTTATCTGCAAATGCAATACTGAACAACCCAATATGGAGCTGCTTCTATTGCAGCTGTGGTATTGTAACACCTAGTGATAAATTCTGCTGTCTACTTAAGTAAATTCCGGTATTTTTTTTTTTTAACCATTAAAAAAAACAATAAACACTGTAAATGTACAGGCTACATAAAGGTGTATATAAATGTAGGAAAGTCTTAGTGAGACTAACAATAAGTGCTCTTTAATTTTACTGGCCATCCAGCAGCAGAAGACAAATGTTTCCTGCACCCCGGTGGAGGTGAGGAACTCCAGCGTGTAGTCGATCATGGCAATATTACCCAACGGCAGGAGAGCCTGTCAACACAGTACATGAGACATGATTAAATTAATACATCACATCAAGTTGGAAACTGCATATAAATCCTAGCAATATTTGAAAAACTAACTTAAAACATCAAAAGAATGGTTAAAAGTTCCTCATTTAGCTGTGAAAAAGATGTTTCATGGGTGCCAGTGCAGCCCTGTCACTGTTTACAGCATGGACATCAGTCAGATAGCATAAGCATCCAGTTAGCTTAGCCAGCTCCTTACCCTCGGCTGGTCTTTGGTCACCGGGAAAAACCTCCGATTGAAGCTGTCAGCGACTAAAACAGCCTGCAGCGGCTGCTCTTCTTCCTCTTGCTCACCTCCTCCTTTCCTACCAGAAAGGCCCGGACCAGAACGGTTCTGTTTTCCTCCTTTACCGGCCATGTTTGATTCTCAAATGCAGTTAACCGACTCTGTCGTCAGAAACCTCTACGGCATGCGCGGCAGGACAAACTTCATGCGATGTTTTAGTGCATCAAGTGTTTACGCGCATGGTTTTTCAGAACAAAGAGAGTGTTTCGAGAATAAAAAACTTGTTTTGTCAATACGTTGTTTTCAGATGACATATCTAATGTTTCCAATGCATACAGTGTTGGATTATAAATTCATAACTATTACATTGCAACGTTCTTCTGTAAGGTCAAGTTCATGTCTCTCCATGTAACACATTAATGACACATCCCAAAGATATTTAAAAGATTTTCAAGTTGAACTTCAACATAATAAATTATTCTGAAGCTCCCAAGATGGACTATGCAAGCCATTAGTTAGTGACTAAAATGCCTATTTCTTTTTTACTGTTTATGGGTTGTATTTTTTTAAAGTCACCATGCCATTAAACAGTGTTTACGTGTCATAAAAATACTTGTCCAAAATGAACAGAATGTGTCACTTGTTTTCCCAAGAATAGAAAAGATGTAGACACATGTTTAAATAAATGTGAATAAAAGTAGTTTAGTACCTCGATTGTCTGCACTTGTATTTTGATTTTTATACCTGTATGGGCTTAAATGACCAGCTACTGAATAAGGGATTTGTTTTTAATTTAATTTCTACTATTTGCACCAATAATACATTTCAATTTGTTTTTGTTCTGTTAAAATCCTGCTCATGTCCTTTTGAAATTGTAGTTTATTTCTTTGAAATTTTAGGGAATTTGTGTGGATTTTAGAGAAAATCAGAACGTTTATTATTGAAAATTATGTTCATGTTTGGCCTTAAGAAGCTCTTTTGGCTGATCATCAAAATAAATCCACCATATCTCTCTTGGACACACGACCCCTGACAACTGGCTGACATACAGCCAAAACATCGGGTCTAAAATTGATCCAGTGCTGAATTTTCTGCAGAAACAGGGCCTTAACAAGAGATTTGCAGGCATGATTTTTAGTAAAACAAAGAAAAAAGAAAAATTCCTGTTCAAAGGGGAGAATGAGTTTTAAAACTTATCAGGTCCTACTGATCCCAAATAAGTGGGAGAAGCCAAAAATGCATTCCAAACTAAAACACAGGCAAAATAAGTTTCTTTTATTTAAGAATCACTTTATTCAGGAAAAATGTCAAACTTAAACAGAGACAAAAACATCTAGCTCCTGCCATCTAACAGTTTAGACAAGAGCTTTCATTCACTGTTCTGCAAAAGCTCAACAGTTTTTCTTTTGTTCACATATTGAAAAACAACAAACTATTAGTGGTCTTTGGTGATCTTCTTGGCATGCTCTAACACTGTGTTGTAACGCAGGGTTTTTGACGTCCAAGAAGCTGGAATTCCGTCCAGACCCACCTGTGAAAACAGCACATTTTGTAAAGAATCAGATAAACGATCGCTGTATTATATCTTACATATTATATGATTAGCCCAACCCTACCTGAGCTCCAAGACAGGCCCCAATGAAGGACCCTCTGCTACAGGTGCATCCCCCGCAGCTCATGGTGTCTCTGACTGCCTGCTCATAGCACGTAGCTGTCAGGACACCATGCAGCGCTGCCTGGAATGCACCTGGCAAACCTGAAAGAACATCAGGAATAGTCAATGACTGCTTTCAAAGATGACATAAAATGGTGTGTGCAACATTGCTTAACTTTGATCTTCCTCATGTATAAGTGCTGTAAAATTACAATAAAGCCCCCTTGAATCCACTTAATGTGCAATGATATCTAAAATGGTCACACAGCACTTAGGACATAAGTAAATGCACCTTTGATTCATCTATTTTTTACATGTTCCTTTAAAAGATGTAGTACATATTCACATAGTTGAATTCATCTGCAATAAATTTAGATTTTTATAAAATGCAAAGAAAATTCCCTGTACATTGTGCTTTCACATTAAAGGTTATCTAACCTGATAACATCAGCGCCACATTTTAGCCGTATAGTCTTCTCTACTGCTTGTTTCATTCGATTCTAGCAAAAATCTGCCTGAGTTACAAGTAGTTCTAAAATCCTGATCATTTCTTATTTAAAGAACTACTACTAAAAGACATTAAAATGAGCTTTGTGAGATTACCTCATGTGTTTGGAAACACAGCTGGGATCAGCTCCTGAGGGGTCTTTGACAGATTTTCCTTCACCTGATAAAGGTGAGCTGTAATAAAGAAAAAAAGGGTTAACCCTACAGGCCATGAAATGCATTAAATAACGAATATCTAAGAGAATAATATATTTAACTTTTTCTCTAAGTAAATACAGGTTAGGTTAAACTACCCTGACATTAAATGAGGAAGTCTAAGGCCATATATCACATGACTCAGTCTCATGATTTTGGTTACAACATTGAGGCATGTTTCACATACCAGTGACTGCTTTGTCAAGATCCTGCGGGTTCTTTCTGTTCAGATCACTGAGCTGATTGAGCACAGAGTCCAGAGCTTTTGGATCAGGACCATTAAGGATGAAATGCTCCAAGATCCTGGGAAACAAACCAGGATTCAGTTTAAATTATAAATCAGCTACTCCCTTTGTTTTCTTTCTTGAAGCATTTTTAAAGAAATTGTATTACTTCAAATAAAAAATATTAGCCTTTTCACATGTTAATTTGTTATGTTGGAGTTCAAAGTTTAAGTCAGACAGATTTACAAGGCTGTTTCCAGGCAGTAAACATTGGTGTCTCAAAACACACCTTCCACATTTATTTGGCCAAATACTGTTTGAGGCAGCTAGTATTATACCATCTGTAACAGCTCCTTATAAAGACAAGAAGGACATGCACTAAAAATAGCAGAAAAACACTGATTCAAAAATGCTCCTACACATTAAGTTTCTGTGATTTGTGTCACATTATTTTTCAGATCTCATATTGGTATTAAAGAGAATATAATAATGCCACAGTCTGTTGATTTCTACATAAATAATACAGACCTTGCAGCTGCCAGAGTCTCTGCCACACATTCGTCGTTGTTCTGGGTGACTCGGATTGCCAGTTCCACTTTCTCCAGCATGTCAGGCTTCCCTGCATAAAATGCCACTATGGGCGCAAGCTTTGCCACGCCATCAATCTGGCAGTCATTCTCACAGCCTGTGGAAATAACAGGAATTGTAAGATGCTCTTTGTCTGGAATATGTTTATGATTTTGTGACAGAATGCCGACAGACTCACCTGTCTCTTCTTTGCCTGCATCTACATTCTTCAAAAACCCCTTCAAACTTGCTTGTCTCCATGGTCCCTCAATGGGTAGCTGAGGTCTGGGCCCTGGTGTGTAGTGAACACAAATAAAACATCTGTATTCACATCTCATTCAGAGAAGAAAAAAAAAAATTTCAGTTCTCAACAACAACACAAAAGAAAGACAGCTCTCCTACCTCCTTTCTCTCTGTAAGGATCATTGATGGGAGTGTCGTACTCTGATCCAGGCCCAAAGAATTTCAGGGTGCGCTGCTTCAGATCATCAACATTCAGGCCTGTTGAATCAAGGGATAAAATTTATTTGAAACACTGAAGAGCCAACTAACACAAATTAATAGCTGAGGCAAGCTATGAATAAATATAAATAATCACTTAGTTTCCCCACCAGAAACAGTAAAGGAAACATACATCTGATTAAGTATTGTAATGAATGATATATTGTCTTCTTTTTGGAGAAAGATACAAAAATTACGATGAAAATATTCACTTTTAGGCAGTGTTCATGTCTTTTCAATTCCTATCTTCTTTTAAATAACTAATTTTAACTACATTTTTATGTAAGGTTCAATGTTACAGCCATTCAGACGTGGTGAGGTTGGTCTGCTACATGTCAGAAACAGATAGGGGGCCATCTGGAAGTGTCAAAGGTCTAATCATAGTATCAATGATAACAGAGATTGAACACATAATCTGCTGACACTACTTTTTCACTAACATAATGGAATCAATTCAAGGGTAATCAATTAAACCGCAGAGTTTGAAGAGATCAGGAGACAGATCTAACAGGTGATGAGCCTACCTCCACACTCAGACAAGGACTCCAGCAGGACAAAGGCCTGGTCTCCATAACAGCTCTGCTGGCCTGTCTGTCTCCTGTAGAATGGGTTGGCCGACTCAGAGCGAAACTCAGTGTTTGGCTCCTGAGCCAGGATCCCCTGTAGCTTCTGCAGGTCATACACCCAGTGGAGGGGCTGTGCTGCATGGAGAAGACAGACAGAAGACAGAAGTCAAGTAGAGTTTTAATCTCTCACTGAGCTGCTTGCAGGGTGTAGAAAAGGTGCTAAAACTCAAAAACAATAACTTCAGTTCATAAGTACAAGCAGGCATTTGTACAGTCACATAGAAACCCACTGGTAGTTTTAATCAAAAGTCCATACAATGAAATAAACCAATGAAAGCAACATGTGAGTAGAGGAGCTGTCAAGGATTCTATTCAATGATGAAATAAAATGGTTGGAGCCTCCTAATTTCTGTCATTCTCATGTGAATCCAATTATTGTGCAATAATAATTAGATAGGTCGCACAAAACTTTGGACTTACATGAATGCAACTTTCTCCCTCTTCCTTTTATAAATTCTCATTATTTTCTAATCCCAAAAGGGCAATTTATTTGCAACCTACACATGTCCAAAACACACAACATTCAGCTGAAACATGTTGAGACTAATATCAACAAACAGAGGTCAGCAAAGGACCACAAGGTCCAGGATAACTATATCAGAAAATACATTAAAATAATGTGAATAAAAAGATGGATACAAGTCATAGCAGTTAAAAAACGTCAGTTGAAATGACAGAGTTCAGTAACCTGATAGCAGATGGAATAAAAGATTTAGAATAATGGTTACTTTTACTCAGAAGTATCCAGTAATGGCATAACAGGAAACTCACAAGCTAAAATACAAAGAGGTTGGCTACTAATGTTCATTGCCTTCCTTTCTGCCTGAATCTCCCAGAGGCAACACAAGTCTCTTTGCCTGACTGATAATCTTGGAGCAGACCTTAACAATGTTATTCAGGCTGTTTTTGTCCTCAGTGGAAAACCATTAAACCAGAAAATGAAAGAAAATTATGAAATGCTTTTGATAAACGAACAATAAAAGTTACATTAAATCACCCTGTGAACATTAAAATAGTTCAGCTTCCTTATCAAATTATCTGTTGTCCTGGTTTGACAAGAGACTCAGTGCTAATATCCAACTTTAGTTTATTGTCAAACACAGCTTTACCTTTAGTTTTAGTCACATTTAGCTGAAGATAGTTATCATCACACCAACTTACAAACTCAGATAGAGGAGAACTATGACCATTCTCTGAACCGTGAAGCAGAGACACGAGGACAGTGTCATCAGAAAACTCAACAATGAATCTGTTCTCCTGAAGGGGTGTACACGATAAAAAGTAAAGGTGACACACAGCCCTGAGATCAGCCTGTATTTGACAGTGTTTTTACAGACATTAGTCCATTTGCAAAAAACCTGCTGGACCCTATCTGTAAGAAAGTTTAAAACCAAATGTCATGCATGTTTGTATGTTTGAAGGCAGGTGTAATGAATCCCATTTTTGTTTTAGGAGATGCACAGAAAATTTCAGAAAGCATTTTACTTTCTCTTTTAAAGCTATCTATCCCACTCTTAAATGCAATATAACATTTAAATAATTAAACATTTACTATTGTTACCTGCTGCATCTGCAACAGCTGATCCCACGATAGCTCCCATTGCTCTGTTGGCCAGAGCTGTAGCCATCTGAAAAACATCATTAGAACACAGTCATTATAATACACAAACTACTTATTATTTTTGATTACTATGCATGAAACCAACTCCCTTGACTAATCAGTTGTTTAGGACTATAATTGTTGATTAAGAAATGACGGTCTATTTTCCACCTTCTCTCTTGTGAAGGTTTTGCCATAACAGGCAAGACAGTTACTGAACTCTTGAAAACTAAAGCAGACTATTTTGGGTCATTTGCAACAGGATTCTTTGCAGTTTGTTGTTTACATTTCTTTACTACTACAAAAGTACGTCAGCCATAAATCAGAGGTATTGCTTTGGTGATCTACAAATAACAATCATAACAGTCAGCGGGTTCGTTTGATTGTATCTGTACTCGACTACTCTCCCCTATTATCTAACAATCTGTGCTACATAAATGTACAAACTGTCCAGCCGTTATTAGCTCCGTGTAAGGTATTTTTCGATGATTATTACAGTTGTTACATTGCAACTTAAATACAACGGTGTCTTTCTTCATTATTAAACCGAAAATATTGTGTGGCTTTAGTTACAGTCGGACAGACAGTGTTTAACATTGCTAACTGCTAGCTCGCTAACGGTTCCAAGGCTAACATTAGATTGTCTTACCTTTGACTCTTTATATTGTTCAGCTACACACTAGCACTGCAGCCCAGCTCGTGTAAAAGTTAAAGGAACAATAGTCTATCCCCTTTCTTCCGCCTGTATGATGTGTGTCCGAGGATGTGTATTACATACTTATTACAGTCATAAATGGGGCCCTCCTCCAATGTTATGAAATGTTTACGTCTCTAGCGCCATCCAGCGGCAGCGGAGAGAAAACAGTGTAACGCCACCGTGATCAACCTTTGAGCCACACGCATCATAATAAAGTGCTTTAAAGTTTTTATGGATTTTGCATCACAAATATGGATTTTACTGTGTCAATAAAATATACATACGTGCAGTAACAACGTAGCTTCGTTTAATATTCGAGACAAAGTTGTATTATATAGTGAATATTTCCACAGGGCAACACAGAAGGTCCAAAACAACAACAATGAAAAAACACTTCATAATTCTTAGGAGCTGAGGAGTGAAAAACATCTAACCCAAACAGTAGGCTCTTAAATGTGGTATCAAAATATCAGACACTTTGCAACATCCAAGCTGAAAGCGGTTTATTTTGAACAGTACTTTGGTTCAGTTTATATTTGTACAATGAAAAAAATAGCCTACCATTTGCCGGGCCCACAACCAGATTTCTAAAACCATGTTCCCTATGAGCATAGCACATGATGTTCTACCTCTGCAAACAAAAATGTTTTCCACATGCACAGGCAGCAAAATACATGCAGGACTAACTATAACTAAAGAAAAAAAGTGTACACATGCATGCATTTTGTTTTGTTTGTTTTGCATCATAAGATCATCATATAATTTCATGTTGTATTGGATCTCATTGCATTATTCTTCTAGTATTATTTGTATAATGTTATAACATAGTATCACTTTGTATTGATTCATATCATATCTCATCATGTTATATCTTATCATTCTGTCTTTTATTACATCATAACACATTGCATCTTGTTTTAAATCTCATTGAATCTTGTTTTGAATGGCATTGCATCTTGTTTTATAATATATCATTGCATCTTGTATCATACCACATTGCATCTGAATTTTATCATATCACATTTCATTTTTTTATCATATCACATTGCATCTTGTTTTAAATCACATTGCCTCTTGTTTTATCATATCACATTGCATCTTGTTTTATCATTTCACATTTCATTTTGTTTTATCATATCTCATTGTATCTTGTTTTATCATATCACATTTCATTTTTTTATCATATCACATTGCATCTTGTTTTAAATCTCACTGCATCTTGTTTTATCATATCACATTGCATCTTGTTTTATTATATCACATTTCATTTTGTTTTATCATATCTCATTGTGTCTTGTTTTATCATGTCACATTTCATTTTTTTTATCATATCACATTGCATCTTGTTTTGAATCTCGTTACATCTTGTATCATACCTCACTGCATCTTGTTTTAAATCACATTGCATCTTGTTTTAATCTCATTGTATCTTGTTTTAAATCTCATTACATATAGTATCATATCTCATTGCATCTTGTTTTAAATCATATTGTATCTTGTTTTGAATCTCATTGGATCTTGTTTTAAATCTCATTACATCTTGTATCATACCTCATTGCATCTTGTTTAAAATAACATTGCCTCTTGTTTTGAATCTCATTGCATCTTGTTTTAAATCACATTGCCTCTTGTTTCATCATATCATTCTGCATCTTGCTTTAAATCACATTGCATCTTGTTGTATCATAGTTCACTGATTATCTTGTATTGTACTGTGTTTTATCATATTGCACCGAAACATCATATGGTGCCATATTTTGGCATATCATATCAAATCAGAGCCAACAGTATCATGTTTAATTGTATCTTGTTGTGTCCTATTGTATGGTATCATTTCGTATCATCTTGTATTGCATCGTGTAGTATTGCATTGTGTCCCATCCTGTCCTATCTTATCATGTGATGTTGTCCTTTTGTGTATGATTGTATTGTATCGTATCAGTCAAGTATGATCTTATGTTCTTTTGCACATTTGAAACAAAACTGTCTTTTCTGCAATGCAATGTTTTCTTGTTGCAATATGTATCATGACTTCAAAGGCTTTTAAATATCTTGATTTTGACCTCTCATACTTGAAACAATGAGCCACCATTAATTTTTATTTTTCCTAACACCAGGAATGACAGTCCTGCTGCCATCACACATAAACATACAGTCAGTGCATCAGTCTCATAAACCTTTGAGAGCCTGTCCTCCTCAATACTGCGGGCTGCTTCAGAGATGAGGGGTGTGTCGTGTACGTGTGTTAGGGGGGTCAAATGAAGTATTACGATACCATGTAGCCTGCATTTATTTATAGCTATAGCTCTTCCCTTTCGATATGTAAAGTAATATGTGATCATGTTTAGCATACTGGGCACACGTGTACTGTATGTACAGACTCATCAGACTGAAAAAATCCCAAAAATTGCCACATTGCTTGTCTTTAAAACTCTATGTTTCACTTTCTTCAGAGTCAGGGCTAAGTGACACCTATGCTCCAAACCCTCAGCAGGTGCACCTCCCTCTCTTCTCTTCTCCTCTCCTCACTCTCTTACTGTCCCTAAGTGACCCTGCAGCACATTCTAGCGCTGCGACTGTGCCAGCAGCAGCAAATAAGACACCAGCACCATCTCCTGATATGTACTTGTCCGTCCTGCATCCATTATTTTTAGCTGGGATCCAAGCCTCCATCTGAGCTTTATATGGGAAATGAGGGTCTTGTATTTGCAACTACCCCTAAATCCAATATATGAATTTTTCTCTGCAGACTGGCCCACACCATCTTTACCTCCTTATTCCTCTCTTTTGCATCATCTCCCTCCACTTCCTCCCCTTCCCTACTCTTTTCTCAGTCTGGATGGAGAGAGACAGCAGGATGGTCCTTATCTCCTCTCTCCACCCACTTTTGCAGATCTGCAACAGACACTCAAGCATGCACAAACACACAAAACTGTCACCCCAGCAACCACAGCGAGCCCCCAACTCAGCTTCACCCCACGTAGACGCACAAACCCACACTTATGTCAAACTTAGCCCAGCCCCTCTTGCACCCTGTGCCCCTCTGCCAGTTGCCCATGTGAGGTTTTTAATAAGGTGGATGCAAGAGTTGGTCTTGCTCTCTTCTGGGTGACGCGGATTGGAAGGGGTTCTCCATACTTTTCATAAATATTTTTAGCACCCTGCAACATTTAATTTCTGAAACTGCAAATAAATCTAGCTTATCCTAGAGAGGAGCCATGAAGTGGACCTGGGTGCTTGTGGCGGTCTTGCTGTCCTTTTGTGGGCTATCACTGGGCAAGGAGAGCCTGGACTTCCCTGAGTACGATGGCAAGGACCGTGTCCATGACCTCAACGCCAACAACTATAAGTCTGTGATGAAGAAGTACGATGTCATGGTAGTGTACTACCATGACCATCCTGGATCCAGCCGCGTCGCCCAGAGACAATTTGAGATTGAGGAGTTGGCCCTTGAGGTGGGTTTGTAGAGGGAATGCATGGCTGGAGGATCTAGTAGAAGTTGTGATTTTGTCTTTGACCAATCTAACTTGACTGCAAGATTAGAAACCATGCAGGGGCAATGTATGTGACTGTTTGGGCCTATTGAAGGGCTTTGGCTTGATGTAGATGAAAAAATTATTCCTATTTATAGTAAGACAGGAATAGGAGTATTTTGCTAGCAGGATCTATTTTCTGCATGATCTGAAACATGTTCAAGTTAAGTGATGCTACAAGGTGAAAATAGCTGCTAAGCTAAGAATTATCATGGCTTGTGCAAAATGTGTGTCTGTGCATGTATGTGTGTTTGTGAATGTGCATAGGTGTTGATGCACTCAGCACACCTCTATCAGTATGCCTATCACTCCCCAGGCCTGCTCTGAGCATGTACACTCAGCATTTTCATCACATTCCTCACAGAGAGACATTACATCATCTTTCTGTACAAAGCTTTCAGTATCAACCCACAGCTGGCCCAGGTCAGTGAAGATAAAATATCACTTTTTCCACACAAAAACATTAAATTTTATACTTCTTTTCCTTGTTATGTTGAGGTTAATTCTTTGCACTGAAACACATTTACCATTTTAATTTTAATTCAGATTACTGACAAAAAAAATAAATATCAATTTATCTTTAACAGTAGTTTCACAAATTGCTTTCATTTGTCAAAAGCTGAGTTTATTTCTGCAGTTCAAGTTGTAGTTTAGTGGTGACTTGTGAAATTTATTCCAAGTTTATATCTAGCAAACTGTTATCGATGGTAACTGTCAGTATTATAGGGAATGAAGTAAATGGCTGCAGCCTTTTAGATTTGATGCATTAATGCTTTTATTAAAGGAGTGCTGCATGCTATGCAGGTGTTTTCTGCCTAAGAAGGAGCTAAGTAAAGAACACTCAGTGACAGCTGTGATAAATATCACACAAGTCAGGAAATAAATAAGCAAACAAGTTAAAGGACAGCTCCAATTTTTTTGCACAAAGAAATTCTGGCAAAAATAAGTTTATAATTAAGAGCTTTCATGTAATGCCAAAAACATCGAAGGAAAATAATGAAACCTCACTACAGAGAGAACTAAAAGAGAAAGAAACACAGATGCTGCTCATCTCAGCAGCCGTCTCTGTAAGGGAGCGTCAGGGCTCGGTCTCAGGGCAGGAGGCCAGCTCTGGAGGGTCTGGCTCCAGGAGTGCCGGCTCAGCTCTGCACTGTGATTGACACTTGCAGTACTGTACTCGTCAGCGGATCCCGGAGCGCTGAGCATCACTGCCACCTCGCCAAAATAGTCCCTGTGTGGGTTCTGGCACTATATTTATCCCTGAGCTGCTTTTGTGGCTGGTGGAGCTCCCTGAAGGCTTGTGTTTCTCCTCATGAATGTATTATGATTTACATTTGATGAAGATTTAATAATAGTAACAGTCAACAGGAGAGGGCTTTTAATCTTACAGATCAAGGCTCTGTGGGTGTCAGTTAAAATGGAATGAAATATGACATACTGTAAGTGACGAAGTCTGCACGAAGGGTTTTCTTTCTTGATTAAGGTTAACCTTGTAGTTGTGCCCATGTTTCAAATCAAAGGGCAGGTACTCTACAGGGTAAATACACTGTATTTCTCAATTGAATAGTCTTTTCATAGTCAAGTACCCATGAAATTAAATAAGATAACCTTGCCCAGTGAAATAGGAGGATAAATAATTTTTAATCCAAGCAGTAAATTTGTCTCACACACTAAAAAAAAAAAAGTTTTTTGTCAAGTGTAAATTTAGAAGTGAAGTGGTCCAGATTAGTAGCCCTGCGGTGCTCTTTGCATGTTGTGCATTTGGAAAACATGCAATATCAAACTCTGAAATGAAATCCCACCCTTATGCTCTTGGTTTAACTTTACATGTAGTTGGAGAGTCTCAGTTACTCCGAAGAAATGACGCCAGTCACATTACAGCAGATGTACATTCTGAACACTGAGGACTAAAGACAACTTTGCCTGTCATATATTTCGACATGTAGACATAAAGCCCAGAAATTATTAGTCATGCTGTCCAAATACATCAGGATTATTTTATCACATGTTTAAATGAAGATTAGAAACATTTTAAAACATTAATTTCTAACTTTCCTGTCAGATTTATATTTGTTATTCTAAAGCACCTATACAGAAAAAGGACATTTACATGTCTTTCAACTTGATCAACACTGCAACTTTCCCAGCTTGTCTGAAACATGTCCACCTCAATATCAAGTACTGTAAAGCTCTTTTTTGTCTTCAAAAAATGGTGACAAGACAGTCTGAAAAAACCCTCTAAATAAACAAAGTCAAATCTCCTTGTCGTCCCACCCATCTGTACTCCAATCAAGTGAAATAAATGCCAAGAATTGTTTAGATGACAACCTCCAGGACATCCTGGTTAGCTAAACTATTTATGCCAGTAAAAGCAGCTGCTCAAGATCTCTGACACTGGCGTGTGCCCATTTGTGTGTGTGTGTGTGCGCGCTCTCCAAACACACTAACAACACAACCACTTCCTGAGTGCAGTCAGGCTGTGAATGTGGCTTTACCATTGGCTGAAGGAGCCGTCAGTCATGAGGTTCAAGTTTCATACAGATTTAGAAAGTGCATAAGCAGCGCTCTGAAAGCAGGCTTTTATGGTAATGAAACTACTGAGTGACACAACTTTATCAAAAAGGTGATAACGGGCAACAAACATGTAAATAAGCTCTTGTTTTTCAGCTCCCTCACATAGGTGTGTTACATGTTCATGGTGTAAGAAAACATCTTTAAATATATAATACTATCTTTGTTTTACAGCTTGCAGCCCAGGTCCTGGATGAATTTGAGGATGATGATATTGGAGTCGGTCTCATCGATGCAAAGCATGACAAGGCCGTAGCAAAGAAATTAGGTAAAGAAACCTCAGAATTATCATAGCTACAGATGCTTGTAACCAATATTAATCTTAATATTTCATCATTTAAAACAACTGGTGTTACTTGGTAAAAGTCAGGGATTTATTATTAGATTCGTAGAACATAAACTAACCTTGTAAAGCAGAAGGATTGGCCAGATTCCACGTTGTGTGTCATCAGGCAAATCTACCTTGCAAACTTAGAGTCTGAAACATTTGCACCCAGTCTGAAAACAGACCTGACCGATTAATGCCCTTTGAGGAAAACAAGGCGGTTGCTGTGGAAACCAAAGCAACGCCAATGTAGCAATTAGCTTGGATGTAGCTATATTATAGCAGTAGTTTTATCAGAACTGGACACTTCCTTTATTAGAAAAACAGCAAAGAACCGCACTAAAAGCTTTTTCATGACGGTAAACATGTTCGCCATTCTCCTGACTTGCTCTGGCATGAGTTTGCAAATTTAAGGGGTGGGGTTAAGTTCTACTCTGAGTCAGATTACACAATGACTGCAGCCAGTGTAGCGATTAGCTCAGATGTAGCTATAGTATAGTGGAAGTATTATCAGAACAGGCCCACATTTCTACATTAAAACAAGAGCACAGAGTCACACTGAAAGCTTATCTTGGCAGAGAAGATGTTTTAGTACTTTAACCAACCGGCCACAGCATTAGTTTTATCCAACAACAAGCTCCGCAGTTCATGATCTGCAACAATGCAGCACATGCTTACTATCTCAGTTTATCTTGTGGCTCTGATTGGCCAGTAATACACGGCAGACAGAACATCTGTCCAATCACCTTCTGAGAATTTCCTGCCCTTCCCAAACGCTCAAAATGAGAGGTTTCCCAGATGAGTGTGAAATATATCCATGCAATGGATGTTAGGAACGGTCTGTCCGGTGTGTCAGGTTAAATAAACACCAAGTACTCTAGAATAATGAGAATAAATTTATAGGCATATGTAATTTAAATTTAAACATGACATCATTAACACCTAATTCTTCATCTTTATTTTCCCAGGCCTTGATGAGTCCGACAGTATCTTCGTCTTCACAGAGGATGAAGTCATAGAATATGATGGCGAGCTCGCAGCAGACACCCTTGTGGAGTTCATCTATGATGTTCGTGAGGATATAATCTCCCAGTTAATAGCCTGCCTTATTTCAGCAAAAAAAAGTCTCTAATTCACAGTTTTTTTTTTTGTTGGAAGATGACCCCCGAGAATAACTCTGGGCTTCTCTTCCCTTCATCTTCCCCATTCTCTTCCATGACCTTTGTTTTCTTCGTAGGTTCTTGAAGACCCAGTGGAAATCATTGACAATAGTAGGGAGCTGAAGGGCTTCGAAAACGTCGAAGAGGACATCAAACTGGTGGGCTACTTTAAGAGTCACAAGTCAGAACGTAAGAATCTGTACTGTGATGGCTTGATAACCTGTTTCAATTTGTTTGTGGCAGTCGCTTCTCTGGGTAATTGCTTATAACAGCATGTTAAGCTAGCGTCAAAGAGAACATCTTCAGTTTTGCTTTTTGAGCACACTAGAAGCTACATAAATGATACCCGAAAGTCTACAGTCTTACATGCTCGATGCATGGGACGGTCTACTGAAATAGCTTCATTATAAATGTCTTTGAAATTTCAGATTTTGAGGCATTTGTTGATGCTGCTGAAGAGTTCCATCCTCATATCCAGTTCTTCGCCACATTCAATCCAAAGGTAAGTTACCATGAAATAAAAGCCTTAAATTGTTGTTGTTAGTTCTCTGACTTGTAGAGAAAGGCTGTTCATTCTCAGTCTGTAGATACAAAGTTTAATTTGATTCATTGTTGTTTCAAAGTCATAGTTTGATGTCAGAACTTTGTCAGTGGGCCAAATAATGTGCCTTGAGGCTCTCCGTCAGAGAGATCGAACCCTACCTCTGAAAGTAGAAAGGGAGTATGCTTTCCGGACACAACATGGAGGTTTTGAAGATTTTTGGTCAACAACTAAGCCTTACATTTTGCAAGTTTAATGCTGTAGGTGGTTTACAGGGTACTTTGAGAGATGTGAGGATGCATGACCATCAAGGGCTTTGCAAGTGAGCCAGATTTTATTTCTGTTCCCAATTTTAAGCTGAGCAAGTTCAGCAAAACTGATTAGAAAAATATGATTTCATTTCATACCTTATTTTTATCATTACAAATGAGGTAGCACTTTGGAACAGATGGAGTCTTTAGTGACATAAGTAAAGTTTCGTACGCGAAAGAGCAGGTGTTCAAAGACATCCCAGTTTCTTTACATAAACGAATAAATCCAGATCCTGTTTGAAAGCTATTTTTCTCTTTGTCTGTCAATAATCTGACTGACGGTTTAGTGATGATATTTTTCTTCACTATGCTCTATCACATCTACAACTGCTTAATTGTGTAACATTAATTTCTATATGCCAGGGGTGTCATAAGACCAGCCAGTTATATTTCCAAAATAACTACATGAGGTTTTCATTAATTAAAACAGAGCAAGCACAATTGTAGTCAAGTATGTCATAAGTCAAAGCATTTCCAAAGTTAGCTGACCTATATGAAGCCAAAGTGCTACAAAATGAAGAGCTGTTTGGGGGCCGCTGTTGCTGAGCTAGGCCAAATGATCTGTATCACTGAAAAGAACCTAATTTCCCAAGGGAGGTCTGGGAGCAGCGCATACATCTCTGTCAGCCACTCTCACGGACCATTCATATCAAACACCGACTCTGTCAGATGATAATACACGCTAAAACTTTCTAAATAAAATCTAATAAAACTTTCGTTTAGGGTTAGGGTCAAGGTTAAGGTAATGGTTAGGATACCAAAAGTTAAAAGTAAAAATTCGGACCTGCAAAACCTGATTAAAAAACATTAAATGAAGCTGAGTAAACAGTCTTTTTCCAGCAAAAAATAAATAAAAACTTGTTCTCCATGAAAACATTCTAATACAGGACACATAGCTAAATCTAAAGCTAACAAAACTTAGTTAGCTACCTTAGCCATGTAGGTAACATAACTAAGGTAAGATAAAATCCTGACCTGCAAAACTTTATTTCAAAGCATATAATGGAGCCGAGTTAACACTCTGCTGACAGCGAAAAAGCTTTCCCTCCATGAAAAAATTCTAAACTGGCTAATGTAGGTAAATCTCAAGCTAACAAACCTGTATTAGCTACGTAGGTAGCATAGCTAACATACCTTAATCTAAAACTAATGAAAATATGTTAGCGACATAGCTAACATAGCTATCCAAGGCTAAAAAGACTATGTTAGCTACATTAACCATGTAGCTAACATAGCTACATAACTAAGCTAAAAACCATACCCGCAAGTCCTGACTACAAAACATTTGATAAAGCTCAGTAAACAGTCTGCTTACAGGAAAAAAAAAACAACATACAAGGCAACATCTCATTATCATCTACTATCTTTCTCAATACATATTTAAAAACATAAACTTTGTCCATAAGCAGTCAAAAGGCCTCAAGACCAAAAGGCTGTAAATTTTTACTAAATTTGTGACATTTTCTTTTTTATGAATGGAATTTTTGCTTTAAAGAAATACAGAACATTGACATCTTCCTGGTTCCCAGTAATTGATCCTTAGCTTTACTGATCTTTTACACTGTATTGTTGGTTATGATCTTTTTCTGGTGTTTTATAGGTGGCCAAGGCCCTGGACCTTAAGCTCAATGAGGTAGACTTCTACGAACCCTTCATGGATGACCCAGTTGTTATCCCAGGAAAACCTTACACTGAGGATGAGCTGGTGGACTTCATTGAAGATCATGACAGGTACATATCATCAATGCTATACTTCCTTAAAAATTAACCCTCTGTAATAAAAGATATTAAAAACACAAAAATTTCACTATTCTTTTCAAGACCAACTCTGAGGAAGCTGCAACCACACAACATGTACGAGATCTGGGTAAGACCTTAAACACTCTAGCTGCAATGAACACTGACGACACTAAGTTGATAATTAGTTAGGACAGGGCAGTAGATAGCATGGGAATCCAGGTCCGGAGAGTGGGGAATCACATGCGGAAAGCACCACCGGTTGGACTTGAACTTTAGCTGCCAACCTTGAAGGCTGTGCTTCCATATATGGGCTGCAATCTTACTGCCAGGCTTTCTGCACACCATCAGCATGGGAATTTACTAAATGTTTAAGTATATAATGGGGATTAAAGCAAGATCTTCTGGTTTCATTCCCATCTTAGGGTGACTCTAAAGAAGAACAAATCATATTTCTTTTCGGGCAGACATTTAGTTCGGGAAATTTGCATTATGTCTCATACATATTTGGCCTAAGCATCACGCTTAACAATGGGACACCAGGTTTTGCTGACAAAAAGTTGAAAACAGTTTGCTAAGTTTGTCTGTATATTTTTCACAGGAGGATGATGTTGACGGTGAACACATCATTGCTTTTGCTGAGGAGTCTGACCCAGGTAAAAGGAACCTTGAATGCATTGTAACATTTCTGATAGAAATACAGCATGATTATAATGTATAGCCACCTACCTAAAGCATATTTGGAGAAGCCCTGTTGGGCAGCAATTGGTTCAGATACATGGGGGAATAAAAGATGCCCATCAACAACCCGTTAATTCATTATCTCCCCTCCTTAGATGGTTTTGAGTTCCTTGAGATCCTGAAGCAAGTTGCCGAGGATAACACTGATAACCCAGATCTTAGCATTGTCTGGATTGACCCTGATGACTTCCCCCTGGTAAGAAAACAAGAAACTAGTTAAAGTCCATCAACACTCAGCAGACTAGTTGGAACGTAGATAAATGTACTCATTTATTTCCATGACACTGCCCAATAATATCTTTTTCTGCAGCTTTTGCCCCACTGGGAGAAGACCTTTGGAATCGACCTGTCCCACCCCCAGATTGGTGTTGTCGATGCTGACGATGTAAGTATAATTCTTGCCTCTTTGATCCTAGGTTCTCTTTGCCTTGCCAAGTTTAGCTTTCCAAGACTTGCTGTCAACAAGGGCCAGGATGAAACTTTGCACACTACCAGTTATTGCAGGCCAAGTAGTTTGGTCCTTTAACCCATCAAGCCTTAATACACTGTGGGAAAGTAATCAAAAGTTCAACCAAGAGTTTGCTGGGTTACATTGAGCAAATTTTGAGAAAACAAGACATACTTGACACCTTGATCTGCAGCCAGTTTTTTGCATTTGCAAGTCAGAGGCTCCTCTTTTGAGCAGTTCCACAACCTGCCATTTGGCAGCCATGGGTGCATTAACAAAAGATCCTGCCAAAGAACACCTTCTTAAGATATGAGGCTAGTTCAGATATTGCTCCCATAAAGCCAATGGAGTTACACTGACTATCATTATTGATGACATGTCAGAGACGCCACCTGGACTCCTATGTGACAAGTTCCTTTTGGCACATTTTTGGGTATTGTTTGCTAGACCACATGCATAATGCTACCATGCTCAGGAGATTAGAGATGGGAAGTGGCAGCTTCTGGATATGGTTGTCACCGGGGCACCTGGCACTCTTTCCTGGGCCTGATCCAGCTCACCACATACTGGGTACCTAAGACCTGATGGGCTGGACCAGGCCTCAGGGACTACCACAGGTCATGGAGGGGTCAGCTCAGAAGATACCATGAGAGATGGGGCATTGGCTCGGCACAGACCTGGATGACGGCTGTCAGGGGACCGGAGCACTGCAGGCCTAAAGTTGATGCAGTTAGTGATGTGGTCTTTGGAAAGACCTGTCCTGCGACATGGTTGCTGCAATAAACTAACCGTCATCCAAAACAACACTGAAGTCTCCTCAAACACGGCACCAGGCATGCCAATGGGTGAAGTATGTCAAAGTCGGTGCAGAGATCAACATGTACACTCAGCACTCATGGCAAAGGGCATGCCAGTATTGCTCAATGTATGTGGATGTTGTTGGATAAGGGTCTCTCTGTTGCCACCATTAAGCTGTTGCAGTCCCTGTCATTGAAAGAACAGAGGGGTCCCAGTCAGTGATTTTTCAAAAGGGTGTCATTGGTTCCTGTAAATGTTAAAGAGATGCTCTCATGGTAATTTCCTATCATCAATGAGACTTTACACTCCTAAGTCCAGTAACTTTTTTTGAATAAAGATTTGGATTTACATTCTCTAAAATTTGAGTCTCTGACTCCAGATGGGCTCCAGGTTAGATTTCTGTTGCCAAAATAAATTGTCGAAGCTTTCATCTATTGGTGTATATCAGTCTATCAGTTTGTCAGTCTTCACCTCACACCATGGTTGGAGGATCTGCATCTTAACCGAAGGCTACTCTATCTTGCATTGGCTCTGAAATAGTGCAAGGATACATTGGCTGAGTTCTCTAGATTTGATGCCATACTTGAAATTTTATATGTCTTGGAAGTGTCTCCACTGTACAGGCTGCCTTGAAAGTGAAGTATCTGTATTAGAGCTACTTGATAGGCTTCCTTTGCCTACTTATCTTGTTATACAGTTACCATGGCCTTCGCTCTAACTGTGGCTTCAACCATTTTGTCGGCAAATAAAAGCATGGTAAGCACTTATTTTTGACCTTGTTGGTAAGGGTTAAGCAGCAACTACATGCTGCCCATTGGACTTTGAACTTGAAGACTTTGTAAGAGATGGCTGCTAGTTATCAGTGTTATGGTGCCATATTGTTGATGTCATGTCCGACCCTTCTCAGCAGGCACACCCTTTATTTCTAGGTTTCAAATCCAGTGTCTGATTTTCTGTCTGGATCAGCAGTTTATCAGTACTTTCTCTTCTTTGCCTCACAGGCTGACAGCGTGTGGCTGGACATGGATGATGGGGAAGACCTGCCATCTGTAGATGAACTGGAGGACTGGATTGAGGATGCTCTGTCAGGTGAAATTGACCCAGATGATGATGATGATGATGATGACGACGATGATGATGATGACGACGACGACGATGACGATGATGATGATGATGATGACGATGATGACGATGACGACGACGATGATGACGATGATGACGATGACGACGATGATGACGATGATGATGACGATGATGATGACGATGATGACGATGATGATGACGATGATGATGATGACGATGATGACGATGATGATGACGACGATGATGATGATGATGATGACGATGATGATGATGACGATGATGATGATGACTGGTAAATCATCAAGTTACATTTATTCTTCTGACCAATGCAGTTTCAAGTCAACATCATCAACACTGTCAAATCATCACATGTGTATCTAGTTCATATTTCAAACATGTCAGTTCATTTTGATATCTCATCTTCTCATCATCTTCTCTCTTCATCTAACAACAACAATATTCCATTACTTGTTCGTCCCTCTCCCCCACATATTTAGAGTCCTCCATGTAACTAAGTACTTTCTAAGAACCTGCAGTGCCTTTATTCCCACATGTAACACTGTCTGGTACAATAAAAGAAGAAATTCTTTCAAAACCTTTCCATTCACCGCTTTTGATTTTCATATTCATTAAGATTTATTTCCAAAGTACTGTTGCAATGTTGTATGCATTATGTCTGAGTCCATCTGTAGAGTGTGTTGCAGTTTGAATGTGTTTATTCGTCCACTTTTTTCTTGTTTACCCCAGTATTTAAAAAAAAAAACTGAAGTCTAATCCAAGGGTGCTAGCAGGCTTTTCTGACGGGTCTGAAGTATCGCCAGCCTACTCTGTGAAATCAATGTAACACTGTACACTGAAAGTGCTGTACATCATATGGATGTTTTCTACAATGATGAAATATGACAACAGCCTCATTTTATTTTTGTAACAAGATAAATTTAACTTACTGTAAAGTCTTAAATAAATGACAGCTTGGACAGAAACCCCTAAGTGTAAAGCTTTTTTAAAAGTGTATGTGTGAGTTTGTGAAAGTGAATTATAGAGTGGTATAACTAAAAAAAACAACATATATATATTTATGTCAGTTTGGTATGAAAGCTGTATAAAATGGTGCTTTTTTTTGGCCATCAGACAAGACACTATGTTTGGCAGACACCAAACACTTCACATTACCACAAACACACCATCCCCACTGTAAAGCATGGTAGTGGCAGCATTGTGCTGTGGGGATGCTTCTCAGCAGCAGAGGGTGACAAAATATAGGAAAATCCTGGAGGACAATCTTATTCAGTCTGCAAGAGAACTACATTTCCAGAAAGACAGCGAATCAAAGCATACAGTGAAAGCTACACAGAAATGATTCAAAGACAAGGTGAGTGTTCTGGAGCGGTTGAGTCAAAGCCCAGACCTTAATCCAATAGACTTTCTGGCTGGACTTGAAAGAGGCTGTTCATTACCGATCACTGTAAAGCCTGACAGAGCTTGTGACAAAATGAACAGCACAAGTGACAAGGATTCAAGCACAGACCAGATGGGGTGTTCAAAAACAGTCCTGGCAAAAGCAGAGTCAAAAAAACACACAAAAAAAATCACTTGCGTTCTGACACGAGAAAACAGGGCTGGAACGAGGTCACACGGAGGAGAACGCTGTGACCTGGCAACATGAGGGAGCACACACCGGGATTAAACACACAGACAATGAGGGGACAGCAGACACAGGTGAGGGTAATCAGAGTGGAGCTGACAGAAGAGGCAGGAAACATGAGGAGCAGGCTCTGTGTCCGAGACCACACACTCATTTCCTACTCCCTATCCACCATATAGTGAGCAGCATATAGTGGACTATACAGTGCACTCAACTGCAAAACACAAGCATGTATTCGGGCGTCTACTCCGGCCACGGGCAATGACGTCATCGTTGTCTCACAATTTAAACGTCTAGCAACAGCGGCTCGTAGATTTCCATGACAACGGCTGAGGATCGAGATTAACGGTAGGATTTCACTGAAAACTGATGCCAAACGTAGAAAATAAAAATAAAAATAGGCCTACTAATAGGTAAAAGAGGTTTTGTGACTTTAGTGGCAAGCGTAAGTAAAATACAAAATAAAACCGGAAATAATAATCAGCCTTAGCAGTTTTGCAAAGAGGAATAGAGTAAAATCCACACAGACTCAGTTCGACTTAAAGGGCGTGAATATTTATGCAGCCACTTACTTTACATTACATTACTTTGTAATGCCAAATTAAATTGGCCATGATCAACTTATAAAATCAATTAAAGGGTAAAACATGCAAGGGGGCGAATACCTTTAAAAGGCACTGTATGCTGTTTTTTGTTGTTGCTCTGCTTGTATTTCTCCATCCGCCTCTCTCTTTCTCCATCTCCCTCTATCTCATCACAACCCTGGCACAGCTTCAGCAGAAGGGTGTTCAACATGAGTCCGGTCCTGCTCAAGGTTTCTGTCTGGTAAAAGGCTGTTTTTTCCTTGCCACTGTCACTTTGTTAAACGATTGTTACTGCTGAACTCATAGTGGATTCATGTTCTTAGATATTTTAACAAAAAGCACAATCTGGACTTACATTTTTTGTTAACTGCCTGCCATTTGTTATGAACTGGTGATGTACATATAAAAGAAATAATTGATGAAAGGCCGACTGTCATTTGGGCAGGTCAGAGCACTGTAACACTGTAAAGCACACATAGCAAGTACAGTGAGAGAAAATCTTCATAATGGCCCAGGCTATTTTAATGTTACTTTTGAGTTTATCATTAAATGTCATACTCCATGTACTTTTATCATATGGCCAGTATTTTAATGCTCTAGATCAGTGATACTCAACACCTGGCTCTAGAGCGACATGTGACTCTTTTGTGACTATTTGTGGCTCTTTTATATCTTTATTTTAAATATTATTCCCCCAGAAAACCTTATAAAACTTTTTTTGCCACTTTTATCCAATTTTTCCAATTTTTTGCCACTTTTTGCCCAGTTAAGCTACCCTTTGCTTTAAATACCACTTGTTTCCTTTTTTGCCACTGTTTTCCCTTTTTTTCCCATTTTTGACCACTTTTCACCCACTTTTGCCATTGAATAGCACTTGTTTCCTTTTTTGCCCATTTTTGCTACTTCTTTTTGCCACTTTTATCCCATTTTTGCCCATTTAAGCTACGTTTTGCCATTACATACCACTTGTTTCCTATTTTGTGCCCATTTTGCCACTAATGACTGCTTTTTGCCCCTTCAAGTCAATTTCCACTCATTTTTTTGGTAATGTTTTTGCTACTTTTGGACCATTTTTGCCACCTGTAACTCATTTTTTAAATCTCTTCTCCATCATTTTTGCTATTTTCTGATACTTCTTCCACTTTTCTCCCCATTTTCACCTATTTTTGCCACCTTTAATTTATTTTTAATGCTACTTAAGCCGTTTTTGCTACTTTTCACTAATTAGAAAGTGACTCTTGCAAAGGTATTTTTAAACAATTTGGCTCTTTGGTTGATCTAGATAGATAGATAGATAGATAGATAGATAGATAGATAGATAGATAGATATTTACTCTACTAATTCCCGTGGAAATTTAAGAAATATCACAAATGTTTTGCTTTAAACTCGATATATCATAAAATGTCTCTGAATTGTGCTCTCTATCACTTGGCTCGGCTCTTCTAGTCTTCAAGCTCCGCCTCGTCATGTCCGCTTCCTCTCTGTGTTTTTACGCGCCTGCGCCAGGATGAGCCACGCCCCTTCAGTCTGCAAGCCATGTGGCTTTTAATAGCAAAAAACAAACTACGCTTCGCTTAAACTGTCGTTTTCGGACATTTCCCCTTTAAACCTTCACGTCTGCACAGCCAAAGCAGCCGCCATGTCTGCGGGTGGTGCGAACCTACAGGCGCAGGTGGAGTCAGTGCTGGGAGCGCTGGTCAAAGCGGCCACGGTGGAGTTGACCAAACTGTTCGAGAGCAGGTACCGAGCCTCGGCGTTGGATGGGAGGTCGGGCCCCATTGAGGACAGAAAGGAAAACGAAACACTGGAGACCCTGAGTGGGTTGTTTACGCAGAAGACTAAACGCAGCATCGGGGTGCAAGTGGACGAGGACATCTACGTGCCGCTTTGTGGTTGGTGTCCTTTGAGATTAAATCGATTGTACTTCCTGTTTACGTCCATGGCTAGGCTTGCAAGATATCGAGGGGTGCAGACTAGTTTCTTCTTAAACTTAATGATAACCTTAGAATCTTGCAAATTTGCATGCAGATAACACACATTTAGCACGAGTTGCATTTGCATTCAGCTCATGCGCATATTCTTTAATTGACACTGTTGCACAAAAGTCCTGCAGGGTGTCTCCTATGCAAACCCAATGTAAAGGAATGTGTCTCTCTTCGTTGACCCTCCCCCCCTTTCTTCTCCACAGGGCCCACTCTCCTCTCAGATGGGGATTGTTTGAAGGACTGCGAGGAGGTGGAGGTGGTGGTGGAGGGATGCCTCATTCCCTCAGAAATCCTCCTGGCTGGAGATAATGGACAAGTTGACCCCGAGTGGTCTTTACTGAGAGGACAGGTCAGTGGGGTTTTACAGGAGTGTAAATCAGCTGTGTACTCAGGGGGGGACCATGCTGGGTGAAACTGTGAGCAGCTTTGTGACTTTTACATTAGCACTTAATCAGCGCCTGAGTTGTTTTTATTGCAGAACATCTTATCATACATGTGCTGAAATTACATTATCTGTATCAAGGTTGTTGTCCTTACATGCCCTGTCCTGTAGACATCAAGGTTATGACCGTTTTGGTTAGCTCATTCGTTTTTACTTTCATTTTTAGTTTTCAATTTTTACTTTAGTTTGTGTTTAGTTTTGACTGCTGATTTGCTTAGTTAAGATTTGATTCTGCAAAAATGCTTCTTTTCAGATTAGTTTTGGTTGCTTTGGTGTTTGTGTTAGTTTCCCCTGTTATGTGGATTTTAATTTGGATATTCTCAAAAAGGCTTACCTTCCCTTTTCATTTTTTAATTCAAATATGATTTTTGACTACAATTCAAGGCCTGAAATCGCCATTGTGTGAAGTCTTGAAAAATCATATCAGACCATTTTAAACTCACTAGGCATGGGTGAGGAAAGGGTTGATTTGCCTCACAAATTTACTTTAATAGTCAAGGAAGATAAAGGGATAAAGGGAGCTTTCTGGGGCCCAGCCAAACGGGGTGCCCATGGAGGTCAGGAAAATTATAGTTCATATAAAAGTTAATCTGTTGTAATCACCTTTAATATTTAACCATTAAATTATAACCATTCTATAGCCTTTTTCAAAATGAAAACCTCTTTTCTGGGGAAAAAAATGCTTCTTTGCAAAGGCGAACAGTGTGGATGGGCACTTGACTAAAAGAGTTGGAAAGTAATATCAGTAAAGTAACTTAAAAGCTAAGCCATGATCTGCAGAAATGTCAGATGAAAAATGGTGAAGTAATTGTAATGGGATAAAATGGGTGACAAGTGGCAAAGATTTGCAGAAAAAGTGGATACCGAGTTGCAAAAATGGGTTAAAAGAGGCATAAATGGGACAAAAGCTGCTGGTGTAGAAAGATAAGACTGGTGAAGGAATTGGGAAAAAGTTGCAAAAATTTAAAAAAAAATGAAATATGGGGAAAATGGGCAGAAACAGTCACGAAAAGGGGTTAAACAGTGGCAGGATTAAGTTTTCTTTTAATGCTACCAGTCCAACACGCATGCATTTATATCGTCAATAAATCACATCTGGCCCATTGACTCAGTCTTTTAGGGGCCCAACCAATTCTGTGGGCAGGCCTGCTAATAAAAGAGCTTAAAGTATATAATTATTGGCAATATGTCTTAGAAAGTATAAATGCTATTCGCTCTGATGCACACAAACTTAATAAATCTGAAATCAAAATTCAGGGTCCCAGGCAAGAATATTGTTCAAGAATGAACCTCTTTCTAACTTTGTCAATAAATAACCTCATCCAAATTGTAAATCACTGTGCTAAAGACAAACAAGAGAGGACATCTTAGTATGCTTATAAGAAGGACTAAAACTAAGAATATTTTGTAAGCACACAATACTTTTTTGTTCTGCAAAGCCTCATTTTATCTTAGTTTCAGTGAACTTAGATTATTTTTACCTTTTATTTTTTGGTTACCTTTCTAGTTTTGGTTAACAGTAATAACCTTTGTAGACATGCTTTAATTTATTTTTTGTTTTCTCTGATCAGAGTGTAGTGGAGAGCGTGGATATGGTGGAGCCTAACGAGTCTGAAGCAGAGACAACAGCTGGAAGTGATCCTCAAACAGACATATTAAATGGTAAGGAACGTTGGCATTAAAGTGAGTTAAAATTCAGGGTTAAGCCACACTGACACTCTGTCTGACGGTTTAAACATGAAAAAGATATGCAAACAGGTTGAGACTGGTACAACAAGTTGGACTGCCAATGTAGGAGACAAGCCAGGAAAACAGTTAATGATTCATCTAATTCAATCTTATTTAATCAGAGTTTTCTTCAACAGTGGTTTTCTCTTTGCCACTCTCCCATAAAGCTTTGACTAGTGAAGAACCAGGGCAACAGTTGTTATATGCAGAGTCTCTCCCATCTCAGCTGCTGAAGCTTTTAACTCCTTCAGAGTAGTCATAGGTGTCTTTGGTGGCCTCTCTCACTAATCTCCTTCCTGCACGGTCACTCAGTTTGTGAGGACGGCCTAATCTAGGCAGAGAATTGGTTTTGCATCCATCCCCTGACTCATACTTTTCAAAAACTTTCTGTCTGAGTTACTTGGAGGTTTTTTTGTCGTTATGGTGTATTGGTAGCCAGGAATACTGATTAACAAGTGACTGGACCTCCCAGACACAGGTGTCTTATACAACATATAAAGGCACATTCACTGCACTCAGGTGATCCCCATTTCACTAAATGTGAGACTACTAGCACCAATTGGCTGGACCTCTGTTGAATTAGGCCAGTCACTTTAAAGGGGTGAATTTTATGCAGTCACTTATTTTGTATTGCATATTTTTATTTGATTGACATTAGTTTGTAAAAAATCTCTTTCCACTTTGAAATTAAAGAGGTTTTTTATATTAAAAATGTCCAAAAGCCAAATGATATTGACCATGAATGAGTTTCAAAATCAATAAAAGGGTCAAATGCCTAAGGGGGGTGAATACTTTTTGTAGGCTCTGTACTTATGGACTATTTCAAGTAATCATTTAACTTAACAAGTATGTGTTTAGTCTGTAGAAGAAGCCATTGCACTCGGACTGATCCCATGCATGCACAGAGAGAACTTGGAAAACCTCCACACAGAAGGCCCTTCATGACCAGAGTCCAAACCAGGAACTGTTTTGCTGTGCCTTAACCACTGTGACCAATTTCTCTGTTTTTTTTTTTTCCACATTGTGCAAAATCACAAAAATTGAAGATGACTTGTCAGAACAGTTTTGTCCTGCACGTCACTGATACAGAACACTGACAGCATCAGACTGCTAACTTTCTCAAGCCATTGAAAGCTGCCATTGATCAAAATGAAAACATTGCCAAATACTGTTTGTTCAAGGTTTTACATGGCGCCACTGTAAGAACTTATGTTTACATTTTGCACAGAGGAGAATAATTGAAATTTTCTTCCTGGGTTACACATTCTACAACAAAACAGCAAATGGAGAAATCAAAAAATGCAGAGCGCAAAAGAACTGAAAGTAAAATCTGATATTGAGGAATGAAATTTAATAAGATTTACCTAATCCCCCCACTTTAGGGGAAATGTAGTTGTCACAAAAGCTCACAGTAGAGGAAAAAAGTACACAAGCAATTTATGTTAAATAGCAAACACTATGCACACTCACACAAAGAAAAAAAACTGAACTTCCCTTATCTCAACTAAAAAGTGCCCCCATGTATGCTGAGAATTACTTAACCTTCCTGTAACCCTTGATGGGAGAAAGACAACAGAAAAGGGAAGTGAAATGATCTGAAAACTAGTGCAAAAACAACAAGAAGGCTATGAAGCCATAAATGCAGTGTCTTTACTTCCATCTAGTGGCTGCTGTGTGATACTACAACACAAACCAGACTGTTAGTCCTTAAAGGGATACTTCAACATTTTGGTGAATGTGCAGGTCACAACTTGTCCATGAGAGTGTTTTGGAGTTGTTGGATTGTGTATTTGATGAGATTGATGAGGGAAAGCCGGAATACTGTCTGCTTACATTGAGTTGGCACAGCAGGTCCGAACTCGGCAGCGGCGATCAAAAAATAGCTTGCACCGACAACTAAAGGTAACGAACCTAGTACTAAGACTATAAGAATTACGGCAATGGACGAATTTGCCAAAATGTTGAAGTATCCCTTTAAATATCTGGCAGTTTATTAAATTAATAGACACTTGGTCTCATAAGTATTAAACACAAAACTTGTTTGTTAAATCAGTTTGAAGCCACACTCCCTGAGCTACATGTTATTTTTTTTACTGTACATGTGCATCTAAAAAACAGAATATCATTTAAAAGTTCATTATTTCCTGTGATTTACCTCAGATAGTTAAACTTACATATATTCTTGATTAATCTTAGACGAAGTGAAACATTTCATCATTTCTATATTGTAAATCCTTTTTGGACTGTTGTTTTTTGATACTCTAATATTTTGATGTTGTGGACTCACAACATTTTTAGACTAACCCTTGCGAAAAGAGGTTGTATGCTATTTTTTTTTCTTTTTTAATATTAGGTTTTAAGCACATGTAGGATTCTGAGAAGTGGCTGGAGGAGAAGGAGTTGGAGATGAGGCGGGGGCTGATACCTGCTAACATTTGACAGGATTTTGCAAAAATAAAGCAGCTTTGCAGTAAAGCCTCCAGAATTCCAGTAATATTAGGGAAACCGTGTTAATGACAAACTAAGAATAAAGATTATGAACAAGCTGCTTTTTAATTCCTTTTCTGCCACATGCTGTTTTGAATATTTCACTTTGTATGAGAGGAATGTAGTATATATGGAAGTTTTACTTCTTGATTTCAATCACAGAAACTTTTGCCTTAGTATCCTTTTTTATTAGATACACCTGTATAAGCTAATATAGGTATTAATGGACTTAAACTGAAATAGCATAATTTGGCTACACCCCTAACTTGGTTAAAATACTTGTGTGTGAATTTTTTCAACCTTTAGTGAAAAAATATCTGTTTTTTAGCAACCCATCTGCTGTCTTATTAAGCCTTTGCAGTTCAACACTGAAAAGTTGCTGTTTACCTGAAGCCCCTTTCACATAAATTTCCTTCTTTTATAAATAACAGTTTAACATGTCTTCATAATCCTCTTTTCAGCCTCTTCAGAGACATCAACAGAGCCACTGAGACAAGGAGGTTCCCCAACCAAACAGAAGCCTCTCATCATTCAGCCAGACATCAGTGATGTTGTTTCTGGGGAGAAGGTGAAGTTTGTTTGCCCTCTGATCCTAAAACCAGAGTCTCCAGCTCCAAAACCAGACAGCTCAGAGCTGCTTGTTCAACCCGAGCCCCAGCCTGCCCAAGTCAGCACCGCCAAGGGCACCGCCTACAGTCCTTCCCCGTTTGATGGAGCTGTGACTCCTTCTCCTACAAAGGTTTGGGAGAAGATCCACTCACCAAAGAAAAACAACCTCCACCTGAAACTGAAAGTGACCTCTCCTGATGAAAAGCTGAAGTGTCCCTGTGAGGTTCAACTTGTGGATGTGCTCACACTGTCTGAGTCTAAGATGAAGCTTCAGGATGATGTTAAAGGTCAGGATGCCAAACACAAAACTGACCGCGCTCTGCCTAAAGACCTCCGTCGCCACCAAGGTCTTCACACAGGCCATCGTATGTGCTGCTTCACCTCCTGTGGAAATGGTGTTTGGCGTCTACAGAAGGTGGTCACACACTCCCGCGATGGATACATGTGCAACATCTGTAAGAAAACGTTCAAGCGGAGGAAGATTTTGCGTCGACACGAGCGCTTCCACACTGGAGAAAAACCATACTCCTGCTCCATATGTTCGAAAACTTTTGCCCTGAGGAAGAGCCTCCGCCGCCACCTTAGGTTCCACACGGGGGAGAGGCCGCACATCTGCACACAGTGCAACAAAAGCTTCCGTCTGCGAGACAACCTGAAAGCACACCTGAGGTTTCACACAGGAGAAAAGCCGTTCAGCTGCTCCACCTGTGGAAAGATGTTCAGGATCATGAAGAACCTGGAGAAACACAAGTGTGACTTTGCCTTTGTTCCTTCTTTCAGGACGATCGCCGGCTTGTAGCTGTGGGAGAAGTGGCTTGTTGTGGTGGTTAACACCATTCTCTACCTCAAACTGAAAACACTTGTAGAAGTGACTTTTGTGCAAAGTTAAGAAAAGTAAACTTAGAGCCAATAGAGATTGAGATTTTATCCTGCTCAACCATATCATCTGATCATTCCTCAAATGTTATAAAAAGGCTCTCATAATGGGGCTTTCACTGAGACAGGGGCATTTTTATGCAAACATCTATTCTTGATGAATGTGATTTTTATAAATACATTTTCTTATGTTTGTGGACAGATATAGTGAGAGGTGCAGTGAGCAAAGCTGTGTAACTTCTCAACACTTTGTAGCATTAAACCCTCTGAGAAACAAAAACTCAGCCTGTCAGGAATCCCCTACACCTGGCACTGCTAACCCGCTATACTACATATATTTTAAAGTTCTCTCTCCCAAAGCCTTTTCTGTCTTGTGAATGGTTTTTGCATGTATCAGTAAAATACATTGATTTACACTAATAAAGATTTAGGTAATACATTATTTTTTATGATTACATGTCCCCAACTGCCAACCTTTTCTGTTTCAAAGTGATGTTTAAAGTACTTCCTTAATGTGTGTTTTTATCTTTGTTTTATAAACCTTTTTTTTTTCTACTTTACATTTATCACTTTTAAAGGTGTTTTGTTTTCAGCTTGTGATGTTTGAATGTATAATGACTACTATGTTCCCTAAACCTAGATGTCTAAAAATTATCTGTGCTGACTGATAGAAAAAAAATCTGGTTCTAGTGAAAAAGCTTTTTTTAAGGAGACTCTTACCGTGATTGTAAAACATATCGACTTTTTTTGTCTTAGTAAAATGTTTTTATACTTAATAAATATACTCTACATTAACAAGTGTCTATTTTAATCTTTTCACATTTCTTACATCTATTTTCTAAAAAAGCCCCTAAAGAGGCATTAACAGATAAAGATTGTTTCTGGTGTGCATGCAAAACTTGTGCTCATGCAAGAAACTACGGGTGCATCTAAAAAAATTAGAATATCATGTAAATTTTTTGTTTTGTTTTGTTTTGCTTCGTTTTTTCCTGTGATTTACTTAAGAATGTTACATTTCTATATATTCTAGATTGATCTCATACAAAAATATTTCAAGACTGTTTAACTCTTGATTACAACTTACAAGTTAATAGTTTTTAATTCCCCAAATTATAAGGAAAGGAGCTTAATTGATTCCTTTATTATATACTTTAGCATAGGATATACGGGACCATCCTCTGTGAACAGAGAGATGAGAAAAGGACCCACAATTCTTTGCATCAATTTCATATTAAGTGACGCACCTGCTGACCAACAAACAGTTAATATGACTGTAAACGTTACCTGCACTGAATTAAACAATAAATTAAATGTCGAATTGATGATTCATGTGATAAACGTGGAAAAATAAGGATGAGCAGAGGAATGTTGCAGACATGAGAACTATATCATCCCATATATTACTATTTATATATATAACTATTTCTTGACTTTTCATTTTCACTTTTTATCAAAGCATCTAATCGATCATTAAACAATTCAAACTGCATTTGTTTTGCTATGTAGAAATACTGAAGTTTGTGTGGTGAGAGTCAATGAATTACTAAGCTACTATTTCAAAGCAGTATTTCTGTTGTTTGGATGACATTATTATATCGTTATCATTATGTTTCAGTAAGACAAGGAAATATTTATTGGAGGTTTTTTATTTTTGGTTTACAGTGCCTCTCATCATGGGTGTAGCACAAGGTGGAAAGGGTACCGATTACCAGGGCCCAGAGTAGGGAGGGGGCCTTGAGAAGCCTTCAATGAAAAGTGTGTTTTTATTTATTTTTTCTTAATAATTAGTGCCATCATTGAATCAAAAGCAACTAAATTAATTGGCCAACAGACTGAAATTTGTATGAAATAGAATAAAATAGAATACTGCTCCTCCCTTAAAAATGTCCAAATGGTGGTGGTCCAGCGCTGCGAAATAATTCAAGTAAATTTAAGTTAACCATAGTAAAAATGTTGCTCATAAATTGGGAAATTATGGTTCAAAAAATACAATAAAATGCAGAGATATTTGTGAAAATGATGCAACATTTGTTGCTTTGCCAGCCGGTGAAGGAGGTCCCTGTGTAATATTCTTTCTGGGGGCCCTAAACCCCTAGCTACTCCCCTGCTCTCATTTTATCATCAAGCTGTAAGGGATAAAATAGAGTAGATAATAACAGCTAGGCACTGTTAGAGAATTAAAAATAGAATAAGAAAACAATTGAATAAATACAGTTGTAAAATACAAGGACTTGAATATCATTCATCCCCAATGAAGAGTTCAGATTAAAAGATATTCAACCTTTCAGATGTATCTGAGGAAATGTTAATACTTTAGTGAGCTCATATTTATCACAATATTTTTGTTTACTGACAACAGGTTCACAATCTCTAAGGAGTATAAAGAAATACATTCTTCAAGACAAAAGTGCAGAATCAAACTGAAAAAAAACTGAAAAAAGAAAAACAGATCATTGTTTAAATCCGCTTTAGATATATTTTTAAATGATATACATTTAAAACTCACATGGCAACAGCTGTTGATATACTAACACAAGGACATAAGGACACTCCATAGTACACCTATGTTTTTTTAATGATCTCTTTGCTGCACTGGAGGACGCTCCTTGTAATAGATGCGCGTTTTGTAGTCCATCAACGTTCAGTTGTAGTTTTTACACAGTAAACTCTCGTTCGTAACATCAGACTCGGGTAAGAGCTGTTGGATTCCCTTATCAACAGTGTGCTCCTTTCTTGTCCTCTTACTCTCATCTTTCCTTGACCCTGTGATGTTTTTTTTTTTGGGGGGGGGGTTAAAGAAAAGTGGATAGGAAAGGATTTAGGGATTATTTTTACGGACTTTTCGGATGCACCCCTGGTTTTCGTTTCCGCGATCATCTGATCATGTCTTTACTTCCGCTTCCTCTTCTTAAGTCCCGCCTACCAGGAAGTTGCACTCAGAAATGCTTTCACTTTTAGCAATGCGTGTATCGGGGAGGAACAACAAGCTGTCAAGGGTCATTCTCGACTTTATCTTAAAATGTAGCTATTAATCGACCCATTAGATGTCGTTACCTTGTGCTAGAGTGCGCTGGTTGATCCTATCAAGGGGGAAGTGCTTTACATCGGCCAGCATTTACAGACTGATCAAAGTCTGCACCTAACTCATTTTTTCGTCTTTTTTTATGGTCCCTGGAATTATTTGGAGAAGAGGGAACAACAATGGGAGATGAAACAGATACGAGCCTTGAGGAGCTGCTGAAATGCCCAGTGTGCCAGGACATCTTCAGTGATCCTCGGCAGCTGCCCTGTGGTCACAGTGTGTGCATGAGCTGCCTGGAGAGGATGCTGGACCACACCTCAGAGGTCCCCTTCCGCTGTCCAGACTGTAGGGGGAATTTTGGATCACTCCTGAGGATACAGAAGAGCTACGCACTGTCCAGCATTGCAGAGGAATTCAAGCTGATCAGGAAGAGAAAGGTAAAGAATCTTTGAGAACTTTTTTCAGCTTAAATATTTTTCTTCTTAAACTAATTTTGTGTTAAATAAGTTTAAAAATCCTTGAAACTAAACAAATGCCTTCTTCTTGTACTGCACATTTTCCCTTGACATTTCTGAGCAGGCCCAGCAGAATAAAACAGTGTACTGTGACCTCTGCCCTGAAAAGAAGACCCTGGCCAAGAAAACCTGTCTGAAGTGTGAGGTGTCGATGTGCAGTGAGCATGCCAAGAACCATCATGAGCTGCCGGTGTTCACGGGACATGTCTTAGTCAGCCCTCTGAGTGATTTGCTGGAGAGGAAATGCCCACAGCATGAGGACAAAGTGCTCAAGTACTACTGCAGCACATCCAGACGCTACATGTGCAACATCTGTGCCTTTGAGAAAAAGCAACTCAACCAGGCCACTGAGGCTTCCACTGTCCTGCGGCGACAGCTGACTGTGAGTTTTCAGTAACACCACAGTATGGGATGGGGGGAAAGCCGTGATTTCTAGTCATTTAAAGGGGAATTCCTCTTGCTGAAAATGCTGTAGGGAAACTGGATTTTCTGGTCTCTGAGAATTAAGGTCTGTTTTTGTCCCTGGAATGAGATCATGTGAACTCACTCTCTAATTATGTATCCCTGTCTTGTGTTGTGATCATAGGAAGAAGAGCTGAGATTTTTAAGGATGGATTATCGATTATTACGTGGAAGTTAAATTTAGTAGCTACATGATTTGTTTATTTAAGAGGTTCCTAAAACATATAATGGAGTTGAAGAGGTGCTGAAGTGCCCAGATTCTATATCAAGATTTAAACTCTCTCTGTTTGACAGGAGTACATGGATCAGCGCTTCAAAAGCCTGGAGGAGCAAATGAAGGAATCCAATGAGTTGGTAAAAATTCTCAAAAAAGAGGTAAGTTTTGTTATTTGAAGTTTCATTAACAGCAATTGAATCAATCAAACATTTTTTTTAATCGTGAAAATGGCAACAGAAGCCATCTCCCAGACCAAGACTTTTGGAGTCAAGACAGAGACTGAGACAAGCTGAGACTGAGACAAGACCAAGACCATAAAAATCTATTTTAAAAAAACATGACAAAGTTGAGGAGTTAAAGAGCATTCTCTCTTTAATTTTAGTTTTTATTTTTAAAGAAATTTGACAGGTATAAACAAGGTGTCTGCAACTCTTTTAAAGCACGACATGCAAAAATCTCAAATCTTAACAAATTTGTTCAACTAATTTCTTGTAAAAATACATCCTTGTATGTATTTCAAAGCCACTAACAGATCTGGAAATATCTCAAATATCTGAAAGTGAGATGTTTATCTAGAGTTGTCTAGTGAATGAGGCCTGAAGTGTTCAGAGGTATTTCTAACTAGAAATAAGATGGACTGATGTCTGAGTTTTTGCAGGTGTAGCTATCTGTTGTTTTAGCAAGTGCTTCTCCTTATTATCACATTAATGAAGTCAAACAATAGATCAGTGCTGGTCTCAACTGGTCTTGATGGAAAATCCAGAGTCAAGCCAGTCCGAGACCGAGACAAGAAAGAGTAAAATGCTCTCGGAGTCCGAGACAAGACAAAGACATTCAAAATGTGGTCTTGAGACTGGCCTAAAAAAAAAGACCGTTCTTGAGTACTACAACACTTACCATTATTGTTGTTCTCTGCTTTTCTTCCTTTGCTGATACAATCAAAAATGCTGTGGCAGCTGCATTCGTAATCAGAGTTGTCAATTATGATGTTATATGTGCTTTTTTTGGCCTTGGCTAATTAATCTGAAAAATACTCCTAAAAAAGACTTAGACATGAATCAGTATATGACAAACCACAATGACAGAGTTGAGAAATAATTAAAGTGTATTTGTACTTCACATTTTACCCATGCCCAATCTTTTAACATGGAGAAAGCAGAATATATGACTTAGTAAATACCGAAGTCAGTCAGTAAACCTGAGCCTACACTGTCTGATATTGAGCCGATTCAGTCAGGAGCTTTGAGTTGCATTACTCACTTGGAAGTTGCGCCAACTTTCAGTCTGATCATGCATCGTTTGTCATACAGCACACAGGGGGATGCAACAGCTGACCACAGCCACACCAGCTGCTCCAGACTGGTCGGATGGATTTCTGGCATGTTTGATATTTTAGTTGTATGACTGCACACACTACTAATGCAGGGTTGTAAATGAACTTTTTTGCTTACCTGCCACAGTCACTGATGGATTCAAAAATCTACCAGCCACTTACTTTTTTCCCAAATTACACATTTAGAGTGAGCGCTCAGGTCTTGCAGAAAAGGTCAGACTGTACAGTATGAGCACATAAATCATGTGAGATGGTCTTGGGTCACGAACGATTTAGTTGCCTAGTGTGAGCTGACTTTCTACCACAACGGTAAGCGTAAGCCCAAAATTGCACAGTGTATGCCCAGCTTAAGGGAAGCGCTATATATTTTAGCTTCACTGTGTGGCTGTCTCTCCATCCATCTCATTATGCAGTCTATGGTATAGATCAGTGGTTTTCAAATAATGCATTCACAAAACTGTTGAGTGGGCCAAGAATGTGTGCTTGTAGCCATAGATTGTTCTACTCTGTTTCGTTGTGATAGATGTTGTTATATGAAGTGGTGGTGGGTCTTCCTGAACTGGTCCAGATGGTACTTTTAGTATGATGGATGCAACTTTAATCCAACATAATCAAGAATTTGGCCTCATTATTAAGGATTTAGACTTTGATTGAAGATTTAATAACGTCTTTTCCTTCTGACAAAAACAGAAAGCAAACCCTGCCAACCGGCCCCTCAACAGCGTCACCGTGGTGCTGCTTCTTCTGTGGTTTATCGTTTTGTATTACGGTAAGAGGAGCCAGTCTCTTTTAGTCACACGTCTCATGCATGTGATCTGAACTCACTGATGTCTGTCCTTGTGTCACACTAGCCTACAACTACTCTGTGGAGAACCAGGCATTAACAGAAACGCTCGAGATGCAGCAGAACCGTGTTGCAGGTAAGATGGAAGACCCCCCATGCTGCCTATATTCAAATCACAATAATCAGAGAATTCAACAGTATGTGACTTTATTCAATTCAATTCAGTTTAAGTCAACTTTATTTATATAGCACATTTCATATAAATGTAGACTCAGTGTGCTTTACACAAGATAAAAACAAACAGTAAAAGCAATAAAAACTTGAACACCCCTCCCCCAACACACCCACCCACACACACACCCCACACACACGCATAAGCACAGAATACACATATACAATACAGCTTATGTTGTTTTTTCTTTCAGGACTACATATCCAAAAATGCAAAAATACCGTAGTCTAAAAGTTAGAGGCATGAGAATGTGTTAAATGATAAAGCAAGTTTCCAAATTTTAACACAGAGTAATGTCTGTTGATATGGTGTTAAAAATGGGAGTCAACTATTTGCATTTTTCAGTATATGATTCCTTATGAGAGGGTTTTCGTCATTATCAGTTTTGTTTATATTTGCTTAGAGATAAAACCTTTTTGCACAGAGCAGTCATTCTCTTCCAAGGGATTTTATAGCTGGAAGCATGCCCTTGAACGCTTTGAAGTAAATCCCATTGTCACACGGTCACTATCACTGCCCAAGAAACAGCACCAATAGCTTCACTACTCTATGATGTTAGCAAAACAATAAGAATATGCCAGGCACTGTCTGCAAAGTACAGTACCTAGCAAGGCATCTACAAGGCCATGAGGCAGAAGATGGGAATCTTTTTCCTCTTCTGAGATACAAAGCCAAAGATGATACCCATCTCTCTAGTTGGTTTTCCTGCTGTCATGATTACACCTCTTCTCAAGTGCAAAATTAGATGTTGTTAAGAAACTCAGAAATAATGCTCTAACCATTCAGTCTCCACCTGTTTTGCAGTACTCACTCATTATGATGGCACTTAAGATGTCTCAAGAATAGAGCAAGAGTCTATGTTTGAGAAAGGTGGACCATGACCTTGTACTGTAGGAGGTTTTTGTTGGTTTGTACAAGGCCATAGGAACCACTAGAGACTATTGCCAAAAGCTGCAGACGTCCTTTTGAGGCTCAGCCTTCCCATGTCTGGCTGCAGGGGTCAGACATATGATGGTGTTGCCAGTAATTCAGGAGCACAAGCAGAACTGAAGAACTGAACTGAAACAGCCACTGGTTTTTTGTGTGACCTGATCACACAGTCTGCATGCTTAGCTGCTCCACTGATAAGAGACTTGCAGTGGGTCCATGAGCTAGGGACTTAAAGCAAACAGTCTGAAAAAAACAAGGTAATATTTTCAGCAGCATGGCTCAGCAGGACCATCAGCATCACTCAGACTGTTGTGTCAACAAGGTGGACAGTGTGAATAAAGCCATCAGAGCAGTGCTGTTACAGTTGTCAAGCCTGGATGAAATGCCATGAAGTGGCTCAAACAGATTCTGGGTTAAAACGTGTTGATTAAGCAACTTGTAGCCAAAAGTAGAACTTCAGATAGTGAATTGAAAACAGGACAAAAACGCCAATTTCTGTCAGCCACACATGCACATTCACACAAAACTTCTGTAGTGAGAGCATGTAGAAGCAAAAAGTAAGAATTTAACATCCTATTTTGCTCCTCTGTAACTCACCTGATCACAATAATGTTTCTGTTCATTCCAGTTTAAAAGCTCTCTTTCATCCTCTTTTTATAATCCCTACATCTTCACAGAACTCCTGGTTGGTCCTGTAACGAGCCACCATCCAGACTCGGAAAATTCAGGTACAGATTTTATGTGTTAAAGTGATCTTTAGCTGGAAAGGAAAATGAATAAGTATCATGATAGCAGTTTATGATGGGATATGATGGGAAGCAGTTTTAAAAGTTGTTTCTATAACATTTTACAGTCAAATTCAGACATTTCCTGTTGACAGTAAAATCTAGCGTGCTCAAAATTAGTTATATTTGTGATTCAGTGGGTAGAGTTGTTCATCTTTTAACCAGAGGTTTGAGGAGTTTGATCCCTGGCTCCTGAAGAAGTAGTAGTAGAGATGCAGCAGCAAAAATAATGTCTGTAAACTCAGTTGTTCTGTCTGTTTCTCAGGGGTTCTAAGACTTGATCTGGACTCAGCCAGTCCCTTCCTTGGAGTCTCCTCTGACCTCAGAACAGCAGAGAGAGTTAAAACCAAGCTTAACTATCCCGATGGAGCCAAACGCTTCGATGAAGCCCCGCAGATACTCTCCGCCCACTGCTTCTCCTCCGGTACTCACATCTGGGAGGTGGAGGCTGAGGGATACTGGGACATCGCTGTATCCTACCAGAGCATCCAGCGCAAGAGCAAACACAACAGTGCCTTTGGAAACAACGCAGAGTCCTGGAGCCTTACACACAATGGAAAAGGAAATCTGTTTGTGTATCATAATGGAGAAAAAACTGTGCTGTCTGCTACCCTGAAGAGCCAAAGAATAGCAGTGAGCGTTAACATTGAAGATGGAAACATAATATTCACTGCTGTGGAGTCTACAATCAAGCATCTGCACGAGTTCAAGACTAATTTGACTGAGCCGGTGTGCCTTGGTCTGGGGCTCTACCGGGTCGACCCCCCCAGTAGAGCATCCATTGTCAAAGTCACATAATAATCCTGAAACCTACAGTACGATGAAGTTCAGTCACCACTGGATTGCAGCTGCCAAAAAAATATTTAAGTCTTAAAGTGGAGTAAAAAAATAAAGCCAAAAATTTAAAATTAAACTCAGGAATTTATTTTTGTAAAACAAATGGTATTATATGTACAGTATGTGGTTAATTTGTCATTTAATTAAAGAGATTTTATTTCAATATTTTTAAACTGGAAAATAAGTTTTTATTTAGAGTATTATAAAGTTGAGTCCTTGAGTGTTATGAGTGATTATTCTGCTTAGACATTCCTATACTGCATTGTTAGAACGTTTAATGTTCAAACTAAATAAAGGCATAGTTTCCAACTGTGTTCATGTGAATCCAGAACTTAATCTACATTTCATTTGCAACAAAAGTAAATACTACAGGACCAGTTTGGTTTGGGTGAAATATTTAATATTAGAGAAAAATAACCTAAGTAAAAAGGAAATGCAGTTTTTGTCTGTTAAGGGAAAAAGCCATCCAAAACTACCTGGCACTATTTGAAAAACAAATTTTCCCCTTAACCTTGTAACTGGTTGTGCCTCTCTCTGTAGAAACAACTGCAAGCACTGGCAAGGAGTCCTTCATATCACTGTGGAGGAATTTTGGCCCCCTCTTCTTTGCAGAATAATTTCAATTCAGCCACATGGAGGGTTTTCCAGCATGAACTGCCTGGTTAAGGTCATGCCACAGCATCTCAATCTGATTTAGGTCCAGACTTTGACTTTGCCACTCCAAAACCTTCATTTTTTTTTTAAGCCATTCAAAGGTGGGCTTGCTGCTGAAAGCAAAGCCACCTTAAATTGTTGGTGATACCAGGAAAGGCCAGCAGTTAAACTCAGAGTAAAGTAAAATAAAAGCAGTAAGAAAAATCCATTTGAGCATTTTTTTTTTCATTTATTTCAAGAACATTGAAGTTGAGCATTTACCAACAACTAAAATGATCTGAACTGAATGTTTAACAAAAAAGAAAGGCATTATCAAACACAGAAGGCAGTTGTGCTCAGTACAAAACAGCGCAGTGATACAAACTAAGGCATATATCAGATGTATAAAGAGGGAGAGACTAGTTCCTCACATTTTCATGAAACATGAAACATTCAAAAACTTCAGAACACAACTTTTAAAACCAGAGATGGTACTGTACAATCCTGTTTTTAAACTAGTGTAGAAACGACTGAAATGTTGATCCTTTTTTTGGAATATTTCTAGAAAAACTTGCCTACAGCTTATATTCTGTAAGTATGAACTGACCTGTGTGGACTTGATCTCAGCTGCCTCAATGTCCCTAACTAACCAAACGCTCCATAAGAATACTCAGACTGCCAAAATATCAACATGGGATTTGCTGTCCTAATTCAGTACCATGTACAAAATACTACTTTTTTCTTGAACAGCGAATGTCAAATCTATAGTACAAGAACAATGTGAAAATGAGTCATTGCTGTAAAAAACCCATCCCATCAGAACAAGTTCTGCATCTGTCCTCCAACCTTCAGCACCGGCTCCTGCTGAAGGGAAAGCTTTCTCCTGATGTGATCACACTCAGGCGCTCCTACTTTACCGTCCCCATGTTCTGATTCCTGATCGAACACCACGCCTTGAATATATCTCTGAAAAACAGAAAATACTGTGTGAAGAAAAATTCTAAAAAGACTGCCATAAATGTAACAACCACGTGCTTTCAAGCCTGTACACACCTGCAGTGAGTGGCCACACATTCATTACTGCAGTACTCTTTGTCCCAGTCTTCACTCTCCACGGCGGGGTTGTTACAGCCTGTCCTCACACACACGCTCTTCTGAGTCACACCATTGCTTGACCCGTTCACCTCCATCTCATCCTGAAAATAAAATTTGTAGAGCATTATTAGCATGGGTACCAGATATTATCTGGTCAGCCCTCTGTGCACAGTGTTAATAAGAGGTATGACTCCTACAGTGAGGAAAACACATGATTTTGATGTTTTCATGGTTTTTGTTGGCAATTTTTGAAAAACTATACATATATATCAATATCATTGCCATGACAACACAGTGAAGACTTTAAATAGGAATGATCTTGTTAAGGATCCTGTTCATATTTATGTGGTGTGTCTTTTTTGTCTGTTATCATCTTGAACATGTCAGTACATTTTAACACAGTTGTTGTGAAACTAAAAAGAATTAAGACAGAACAATCCAGACTTTAGTTTTAAGACATTCTGTCCTTATTAGATCAACATCAGAGTCTTTTATATGTATACCAAAAACAGAGGGGGAGGTCAGACTTGTATTATGTAGGGTAAAAAGAGTCATAACCAGACATTACCCTACATAATACAAGCCTGACCTCCCCCTCTGTTTTTGGTATCATGAACTTTTCCTTGAGACCTAAGAGCACCTCTGTTTGATATTTACAAATACGTGAAAGCAGCACTCCTAAGCCATCTTGGCTTCTTTTTCAACAGTCTTTTATATGTATGTTCTACAAGAAAAATGGAAAGACATCAATTTTACATTTGCAATGCACTTCAGGTTTTGTTGTTCTTCTCATAGTTTTTCTACTGTTCTCATCTTCATCTATATTACAGTAACGTCTTCCTTATTGTCCTCTGCATTGGACCTGCACGCTGGTTAAAATATAAAATGCTTTAAATATGACACTTAATAGAAAAAGATGTGAGAAGGAGAACAATGCAACCATTTGACATCACAACCCAGAGTGCATTGCACAACATAGGGAGCCTGTGTATGATTTTTATAACATTTCTCATATTGTGGAACTCTAGAGCAATGGTAGAAATGCACTCTTTTAGGTTTTCCTTTATTACGAGTAAATTTCAGTATTTGTCTCAAGCTTTCTTCTTATTTACCTCCTTTTCTTTGGATAAGACTCCTGTTTTTTCAAAGATAATAAGGAACCTCTTCAGGAAATTACAAAATTTCTATGCTATCTTGGAAAAATTGAATGAAATAAGATGCATGCATGTGTTTTCTTCTGTAATGATGTGCTTTTAAACCTGTTTATTTAGTCCTTTCTCTTTATTCAGTATGTGTTTTTTCCAAAGAATCCATAAATTTATAAGACAAATTTGAGTAGTTAAACATTTCAAACAACTGGGTTGCGATTTCTCTTTAGGTGGTTGTAGTGGGTCCTGATGCCCAACAAGTTGAGAACCACTGATCTAGAGTGTTTCTATGTCCAAACTTCATATGAGGTAATTCTATACATTCATATTAATCTAATAAGGCAAGCATGCTAAAACAAAACAAAAAAAAGGTATTATGACAGTTTTCATTTCTGGGATTAAGTAGTGGTGAGGTTTCTATTATTTGTTAATAATTCTAGGAACAGTATCTGTGAATATCTGCTCTAACTGTGCCATGTATTTATGACAGAACAGCAATTTTCACTACCCAAGACGTCATGTGAGTTCTCATCTGTGGTTTTCCTTTCACCAGTCTGTTACAAAAACTGATAATTTCCCAAGGCAACAGCTTGTTTGTGGGCAACACCTCCTGACCCAGCTCTAAGCTGGCATGATAAACAGCCACATCATAAGTTCTACATTTTTAATCAATGATCTGAACCTTTCCTGAGAGAAATTTACTCTCAACTTTTCAAATGTTTATTAGGGCCTGAGCACCAACATCAGAGCGACGACCCTGTCCCCCTTAGACCTGGGAGGTCTAATGTAGCTACGGATGTGGGTGGAACTTCTGGTACAGTAACAATAATAGCAAAAACTCAATTCTGCCAAGTGCTTAGTAAAAGGATGTAGCATCAACAGTGGCTGTTCTAAAAGAAAGAACTATTCACTGTTGTAAATACTGCTTCATTTTTGATAAATCAAACATCATCAGTACCTGTTGCTCCCTTCATGGTACTAACAATGTGACAAAGTTAAATATATGTCTTCATTAAATGTTTTAAGCATGCTGTTGACTGTGTAAATGCATCAGGGCCTTGATTCTTCCAAAAATCATTTTTCATTCATTCTTAATACAAAATTTGAGATTTACCAAACAGAAGAGTTGACAACTTGATTCATGGATAGTAATATCACTATAATTCCCACATTTTAAGAGGGATTAGTTGGTGAAATAAGAATTTCAGCGACCCCACTAACTAAATAGACATGTTATTTAAGGTGTTATCCAAAGTCCTTTAACAAAACGTGATCATCTGTTACTATACTAATAAGAAGCTAATAAAGTTAGCTAAATATGCTTGTCTAGGTTATCATAGGCAATTTCTTCACTGTCTTCTTTAGTAGAGGGCTGAGAAATAATTACATTATCTTGTTTGAGGTGTAAAAGAAGAAGTTTACGTAATTTAATCTCCAGATTTCTCTAATAATCACGTTTAGCATCTCCTTTCTATGCAAATACTATTTAGACAGAAAGGAACAGAAGTTGCACCCACATTTCATGCAAAGCATCATGGGGGCTAGGGATAAGGTGGACTGAAACTTAAGGTTTTTCTTTTGTTGATCCTTTGCGGATAAAAAACAAAAAAAAAACATTCCCCAAACTTTCCCCATAGTATTTCCCCAGTGGAAACAGTTGTCTGTCAAATTACTTATCATATATTTTTACATTTTTTACTGATCAAATTTTTGGTCAATTCATATTTCAGATTTTAATAAACTTCTCCAACAGATTTCACTGGATTGACTCCAGATTTTCTCCCCCATTCTATGCAATTTGGAGATCAAAAGTTGGTGTAAATCTCATATGAAACATCTAATTTGTTTCAAATTTCACATGTAGTATCAGGGTCTGCACTCCAACACTTTAAATATTCATGTTTTTGCTTTGGTGCCACCTAATGTCAGAAGCCAGTTCCACCTCCACCATAAAATGTTCTATTTTCTTTAAATTTTACATGATAAATCTCAGTCCTGCTCTAATCACATCTACATATTAGCACTGCTTTGTCATAGCAGTATGACAAAGCATCTTGCTTTGTCATACTGCCACCTACTGTTGACAGCCAATATATATACTGCTCCTCAGTGTGGGAGGATGTAAATTGTCCCTTTTTCAGTGCTGCAGCAGACTGCATGGGTAACTAAAACCCAACTTTTGCAACACACTCACAGTTGTGACACATCCCAACATGCACTTGGGTGCGAGGGCCCTTGTTTCTTTTTTGCCATGGAGTTTGATTAAAAATTGATACCTCAATATAAGATGTGTGTAGACTGCTTTAGTAACTTTTAACTAATTGTGGGCTGGTTCTCATATAAATGCAAGCAAGGTTTTGTTTTTTCACATAAAAATTACAAGGCTTTAACAGATCCAATCCGATTTAGTGCCATTAAATGATAACCAGCATAACTCAAACATTTATAGCCACTATTAATTACTCCTTCTACCTGTAAAGCCGGGCCTACACTGTGCAAATTCAATCCAATTCAGTCATGACTTCTGAGTCGCACCGAAAGCATTGTTGGTCGTGCTGTGTACAGGGGGATACGACGGCTGACAGCGACCCAATCACAGACCGACCAGCTGCTCCTGACTGGTCAGATGGATTTCTGACATGTTTGATGTTTTGGTCATACGACTTCAGACACCCCACAGTGAGAGCAGAAACACAAGCAGAATAACCAACTTTGTTTTTTTTTTCTTTGAAAACTGTCAGACAATGCTCTAAATTACCATGACAACAGCTGGGATGGCTTTCTGATGACCTTCCACCCCCGCAATAATAAAGGAAATAAACAAGCAGGAAATAATAACTGCAGACCTGCAGATGGCACGGACGATGATGCTGTTTGTGTGTGGGATTGAGAGAGAAAGCGGGAGGAAGAGAGAGAGAGGATATGACTGGAATCCCTTCACTTTCAGTTTCAGACTTTTCTCCAAGGATTTCTGTCACAGTGTGTCCCAACTTCACTCATACAGTGTGAGCATTCTGGTCGGGCACAACCATCAGACTGTATAGTGTGAGCACATGAACCGTGTGCGATGGTCGTGTGTCTTAAACAATGTAGATGCACAGTATAAGTTGACATTCTGCCACAACTGTTGTAGGGTCAGCTTGAAATCACACGGTATATGTCCGGCTCAAGCAGGGAGCACCTTAAGATCTGTAAAATTGAAATAGCTAAAATTTGGGGGCTAGTCCAGTACAACCAGTTCAAACAATAGGCACGCCACTATCCTAGTGTTTATATCTCTGCGCCTTGCTGTGTAAAGATGCTGTTGCTCTGAAAGCAGGGGGTGGGAGTTCAAGTCCCACCTGTGGCTCTTTTCCTGCATGTCATTTCTCCACTCACTCTCTTTAGTTCACCACTCTTTCCACTGCTCCATCTCAATAATGACATTAAGGATGCTTTCACACCTAACCTGTCTGGTTCGACTGAAATGAGCTCCAGCTTGTTTGCGGTGTTAGTTCAGTTCATTTGTCCCAGTGTGAAAGCTGTCCACCAAACTCTGGTGCAGACCAAACTACCAGACCGAGACCGCTTGAAAAGATGCTGTTTCCAGTTGTACTCTGGTGTGGTTTGTTTGTTCTTTGGAGTGAGAACACAAACCGATTTTGATCTGACCTAACTCAGGAAATTTTGTTGTTTTTTTGGATTAAATCAGCTATCATGTCCAATTAAGGTCAACTAATCAACAATGAAACCCATTTGAATGACGAGATTTGCTGTAAACAAACAAAAGGACAAGATACAGAGAACTCACCTCCTCTGAATGTAGCACCTCTGTAACATTATCCTCCTCGGCATTGCCCTGCATGTCAGCAGAGTTTGCCACCTGCACTGACTGGGCAGATGTAGTCACAGCTGCTGTATCTGGGACAATAATCGGCAGGGTGTCTTTGCCCTGCAAAGGGGCAGGGACTATTTTTATCTGAAGTGGAGGCGGAGGTGTAGCTGTGACGGTTATGGGGAGGCCTGCTGTGGTGCCTCCTTCACCACGGGGTTTGGCTTGTAGGGGTGGAGGTGCTGGTGCCATTTGCTGCAGCCTTGGTGGAGGCGGTGCGTTCTGCATCTGCTGTAATGGAGGTGGTTGACGAGAAGCTCCTGACACAACCAGAGTGGGCTGCAGAGCGCGGACCCCACCCTGCAGCACCGTCACCACCTGTCCTGCTGCCTGCAGCATATGCTTTGGGATTATGATCTTGGTGATGGTCTGGGCGGGGGGCGCTGCAGCTGCTGGAGTTTTGTTGGCCCCTGTGCGGGAGCGTGTGGCCATCTCTGGGACATCCAGGATGATGTTGGAGGCACAAATGTTGGTGATGGTGTTCTCTTCGATGTTGCTGTTAGCTGGTCGGGCAGCCTGGTTACCTGCAGAGGGGAGTGCTGCAGGCGTTTGATTTACCTCTGCTGAAGGAGGTGAAGGGGTGGTCTCCATCTCCTCTGAGGCAGGCTGTAGATAAAAAAAAGAAAAGCCTTATCAATCAAAATCCCATCCATCATTCACATTTATTTTTGTTTAGAAGATGACAGGATCTTGCCTGTGAGAGCTGGTTTGCTTTGTAAGCTGCAAGTGCTTTCAAATACTCCTTTTTGGCTGCTTCAGTTTTTCTCTTATACACCTGCCAGGCACCAAACAAAGATCATATGCCATTGAAAGGGATTTTTTGCCCACGCATCAATACAATAAATTGTTTTTTTAACCCAGCATAGATACTTAAGTGCTGAATACAAGAACATATTATCTTACCTGTTTCTGTTCTTCAGCTAAGCTGTCCCACATGGACGCCACAATCTTCGACACCTCCCCAAAAGAGGCATTTGGGTTCTGGCCCTTGATGGCTGCCTGAGTGTCTTTAAAGAACAGGGCGTATGCTGAAACTGGCTTCTGTGGTTCATTTGGGTCTTTCTTTTTTCTTACTTTCTTAGTGCCCACTGCACCAGTCATTGACGCCAGCGTGGCTGGCTTACCCCCACCTCTCTTGGCTGTAGCCGGGGACACTGAGGATATAGAGACTGGATGGGAGGGCATGTGGGTGACAGCAGAGGTGGAGGGAAGTGTCAAGGGGGAGTCTATCAGGACACTCCTCTGAGAAGATGCGCAGGAGGAAAGTAGAGGAGATGGAAAGGTTAACAGCAGGGTCAAAAATACAGAAAATTATCCACAAACAATTATTCAGCAAAAATATAGAAAATTATCCAGAAACAATTATTCAGGTATTTGATTACCAAAAGAAAGCCAGTAAAAATTCAACCAAAGGAAATACCTGATTATCAAGCGCTGCTTTTTCTAAATTATAGTTAATTTTCTCCATCAATATTATATTAATCATTATTTTGGCCTCTTTTTGTCCCAAGGTTAGAAAAGAAACTTTTTAAGATGCACATTTGATGCTAGTTTCCTAAACAGAGTGCCTTAAACGAACACTGATCTGACCTCTTACCTTGAAGTCATCCATGTCTTCATCCTGCAGGGAGCCGGCTGGTGATGGTGTAGCAGACAGCGGCTGCTCTGAATGACCCCCAAGATTCATTGCAAGTTCAGACTGGTTTATAGTGGAGAGATGACTGCTTCCTAAAAGACCATGACCGATGTCCCCAAGCTGGACATCAATAGTCATGGGAGACGAGCTGCTGAAATGTGACCCACTTGAATTCCCCAGTTCCTATAGTGGAATGAGCACACGAACACACAAAAAAATTCTGACTGTGTTTATGAACAACTAGAATTTAAACAGACACTTGTGTCACAGTGGCAGATCTCTCACCAGTTAAGTTTTGAATAGTCATTACTTGGATACTTTTTGCCACCAATGGTTTAAAAATGAAAGAATCTCAGTCATTTCAATGATCAATAGAATTTAGGGGGTACCAAAGATTTATAAAATGTAAACTTTTTTAAGAGCATGGTTGTATAGGAGAGTAAAGTCCTGAAGACTGTCTAAATTGCACAAAAACCTTGGCAATTCTTTGGCACTGAAATTTTGCCAATGTGTTTGTGCAATTCAGACAGTGAGTAGTGTCCCTACTGAAATGTTGCCAGGGTTAATGCTCCATTCAGACAGTGAACAGGAGTTTGCCCGCAATTTTAGGAGATTATAAACAAGAAATTACCAAATATTTGATGCCTTATTACAGCAATATTGTCACAGTCAATATCAATATCATCCTGCTTTTTCTACAACTGTATCAAAGTTTAAAATTTTGGTCCCATGACAACTCACCAGAGCAGAAGAGCTCAGCAGGGCCCCTCCACCAGCCTGACCCATGGCTCCCAGGTTCAGCTGCTCCAGGCCCTGAGACCCAGAGTTCACAAAGGTGGAAGCAAAAGAGGGATCATTGGCCTCGACCACCAAGTTGCTAACTAGACTCCGAGAGCCTGCAGGTCCCCCGGTGCCATCTGACCCATCTGTCAGCTCAAAATGAGACACTGCATCCCCTATGCTCAGACTCGGGTCCAGTGAGATGGGGGGGATCTCAAAGACTTCATCTCCGAGACTGGGAGTATGAAATGTCTGCTGTAAGTGGAGAAAGAGACAGAATACTGGGTCAGTATTTGCTAAAGTTGAATGCACTGAAGTTCTGTGACACTTGACTACCATGTTGTTTGGAACCACTAACCTCAGCGGATAGAAAAGGGTGGCCCGCTCCACTAATGGTGAGATAACCGTCGCCTCCTTCTGGAAACTGCAACAGACAGGTGTTGCGGTTTACCGAGTGTTCGTGTTAACTGGAGACCTTCCTGCCTCGGGGGTAAACTTCGTAACGACTAATGTTGCATACATCAAGCATCTTTATGAACGCCTTTTCATTAAGTTTCCATTAGGGAAACATCTGAAAAGCATAATTTTTTTACTTACAAAAGTAAATAAAAAAATAGATATCGTTTAAGGCATTTTTCATCTTCAACATCTGTTGCAACAACAGAAGACGTATTTGGCTGAAAGTCACTAGTTAGCACGGTCAACCGTTAAATCGGAACACCAGTGGCATTCGGCTGCATATAGGCTACGTGAAGGAAATTACGGTCATAGCATCTTTAATTTTCAAGTCAATACTTGTCAAAGTTAAAATAAAAGTAAAGGTTACCTTATTTTCCTCTGTGTATCCACCATACGACTGAGTGTCCAAAAACTCTGGATCAACATTTTGAGCACATCCATCCGACAGGTCAGAGTAAAAATTGAGGTCCATGCTGAAATATCAGAAATCTAAAACTATCGCCAACTCTGTACACTATGTGTAAAACTAAACTGTCTTAAGTTTCTTTCCATCTATGTGAACCATTCCAACACTAACTAATGCTGCTAGCGGCTAGCAGTTTAGCTTGTTAGCTAACGGTTAGACGATGAGGTCGAGATGATGCGAGGCTACTTTTGCTTTGAGACCCAAGAGGTACTCGAATAAGGGTGAGTTTAATGTTATTAACTCCTGAATGAGCGCATCATGGTTGCCAAAACGCAGCGTATAAGCTCCCACAGGCACAAAGTTAGCAAAAGGCCAAACAAAACCCATTCATAAGGTGGAGTGATGCTACTATCACCATCCTCTAAGAACCGGACGCAGTTGTTGGTGTTAGATTCATGGACTATCGGAAAGTGCGGCGTTGTCAATATACTGCTTTAAATATTTGAAGACGTTTCCAGTTTTGGTTAACTTCCACCCTGATTGGGTGAATAAGACGCTACTCTAAACGAAAAATAGATGTTTTTTAATTGTTTGCAATGTTTACTCAACTTCTTGAGATTATAATATTCAATACACAAGATAGCCAACAGACATGAAGGCAGCAGTGCTTTGCGTTGCAAGCAGAGATCAGGCAAACTCAGGCTTCTGATAGACTAGATTTGACGTCCCTGTAAAGTGAAATCCACCTCATACTGCCTGTCTTGGCCAGGACCCTCTTAAAAAAGAGATGTGTAATCTTGACAAATGTTTTCCCTTGTTAAATAACGGTTGAATGAAATAAGATTTGTATTAAAAACAGGCCTTTTAAAGGATCCCACTGAGGACACATACAGTGTCTAAACATATTTGCCCCCTTGGATGTTTCACCCCTTGTATTGATTTTATGCATCAATCATGGGCAAGGTAAGTTGGCTCTTTAGACAAAAAGAATTACAAAAAAACTCTTTAACGTTAAATTGCAAACAGGTTCCTACAAAGTAATGTCAGTAAACTAAAAACATGTAATGTAAAATAAGTGACTGCATAAATGTTCAGGCCAGTATTTGGTAGATGCACCATTGCCTGCAACCACAGCACCAAGTCTGTGTGGATAGTTGCTGGCTTTAACCATTTCTGTGCAGCTTTCACCCTATGCTTCGGGTCATTATTTGTTGGATAATAAATTTTCTCCCAAGCTGTAGTTCTCTTGAAGACTGAATAAAATTGTCCTCCAGGATTTTACTATATTTTGTGTACTCATTTCAGCCTCTACCTTTACAAGCCTTCCAGGGCAGGCTGCTGAAAAGCATTCCCACAGCATGGTGCTGCCACCACCATGCTTCAGAGTGGGGATGGTGTGTTTGTGGTGATGTGAAGTATTTGTTTTCTGAATTTTGTCAGATGGCCAAAAGCATATTTTGGTCTCATTAGACCAAAGAACTTTCTTTCACTTGACCATGGAGTCTCCCATATGCCTTTTGGAGAACTCTAGTTCAGATTTACTCTCGAGTTTTCTTCAACAGCGGTTTTCTGTTTGGTACTCTCCCATAAAGCTTTGCCTGGTGAAGAACCAGGGCAACAGTTGTATGCAGAGTCTCTCCTGTCTCAGCTGCTGAAGCTTGTATCCTTGAGTAGTCATAGGTGTCTTTCTGGCCTCTCTCACTAGTCTGCTTCTCGTACAGTCACAGCTCAGTCTGTGAGGATGGCCTGGTCTAGGCAAATTTACACGTGTCATATTCCTTCCTTTTTTTGATGATGGATTTAACTGAACTCTGGGGAATGTTCAGTACCTTGGAAATGGTTTTTGTATCAAACATTTTCACAATAACAGAAAAAGTCAAAGTGTTTTGATACCTGTTTGGGTACAATAGCAACAAAAATAGTCCTTGACACCCAACACTGGGAAATATCCTGTAATATATATCAAAAATTTCAGACAAACTTCTGAATACTGGCTAAATTGCATCAACACATTGGCAATGTGTCTGTTCATGCTGGATATGTGACCAAAATTTATATCAAATGTCAAACTGGTCTACTGCAATTTTCAAATCACAAAAGATTTAATACTTCTTTAATGTGAAATGTGTCAAAATACCAGTTTAACACTTTTTTTTGCAGCAGAGATGTCATGCTCTACACATTATGCAAACATTCAAGTGTCATTTTTTAGATTTGTTTGCAAAAAAATCAGTCTTTGAATTTGAACCATTTTTGAATGGTTTCTTAAACACAAATTGACAAATTGATCACTCCAACCAAAACAATTCATATTGAATTTATAATGAGCAAAAATAATCACAATTAGACTTTTTTAAAATCATTTATCCAAGATTTCTGTAAAAACTCCTGTGAAATAAATGTATTCTATTAAAGCTTCAGTACTTACTTTGTGAACATAAAAGTATGATAGAAAGAAGGCAGTTGGTGTATATATATTTTTCTCAGCACTATTACAAATGTAATTTTTGTTTATCCCCATGTCTCTCAGTTGTACGTAAAACATTTTGTAAAGCTGCTGCCACACTAGATACTCTCTCATTAAGGAGCTAAGATGGACTGGTAATAATAACCAGGCCTGCCCAAACAATTTGCTGGGCCCCTGAAAAATTCAGTAAATGGGGTTAGGGTTACCCCACTGTGATTTATTGAAATCAAAATATTTGCCTTGGATCAGCAACAGCGCTGTTATCATTTCTTAAACTAATTTCAATTTGGAGAGTAAAAGTGTGTTAAGCTTTTATTGGGTTGTAGTGTTGACAATACTTTTTGATTGTTGAAAATATTTTAAGTCTCTTACATCATCATTTTTTAACACTTTATCCTCACTTATTCTGGCAAAATTTGCCACTTTTTGTGCCTCTTTTTGCCCATTTTTGTTTTTCAAAGACATTTTCTTTAACCTTCTTCTGTCTCTTTTCCGACTTGAAACTAACCAATTTTAACAAATTTTACCCTTAATTGACCGGATTTCACCACATCCCTTCCTGCCACTTTTAACCAGATTTTACCAGTTGTCTGCCATTTTGCTTCGCTTTACACTTTCTGCCCTCTTTGCCAATTTAATCACATTTTTTTCCACATTTTAACTTAATTTCTTGCCTGTTTTAATTTATTTTTGACACTTCTTGACCTATTTTTCTCACTTTTCGACCCTTTCTAACCAATATTTTTTCCCATATCTACAACTTCTAATGCATGTTTGCCACGTTCTAAATTCCTTTTCACTTTTTTCCTGCCAAAGTTGCCTCTTACAGGCATTTTTGCCACTTTTAACCAGATCTACCAATCTTCACCCATTTTTTGCCTCTTTGTAACCCCTTTTCACAACTTTGCCCTGTCCATACTTGCCTCCTTAAACCAGATTTTAACTATGATCACCCATTTTGCCTCTTTGTAACCAATTTTAACTGTTATTTGCCACATTTTAACAACTTTCTTCCCATTTCTTCTTCGTTAAACCCATTTTTTCTTTTCAAAACCCTTTTTTTGCAACTTCTCCCAGCCCACAGTTGCTTCTTTTTGCCACTTTTAACCAGATTTTACCTATTGTCACCCATTTTGCCTCTTTATAACCAATTTTTTACCACTCTTTAACCCCTTTTCATCCCCATTTCTGCCTATTCTAACCAATTTTAGCCATTTTTAAAACCCTTTTCAACCCCTTTGCCCTGCTCATAGATGCCTCGGTTAACCCCTTTTGACAAGGTTTTACTGTCACCCATTATTCTCCTTAACCCTTTTTTTGTAACGTGACCCATTTTTGCAACTTTTATTCTGCCACTTTAAACCATTTTAGTCACTTTTCACCATCATTTAATCATTCTTTCTTTGAAGTTGTCTCACTTTCTTTTACAGCATGCTGACGCTTTTGCACTTCATGGTTCGGCTATGAAGTCTGACATTTTTTCCCCCAAATGATTCAGTTCAACGTGCCCATCCACGTCGTTAACTTTATAAAAAAGGTAATTCTGCTTTCAGAAAACATGACTTGGAAAAAGCTTATATTCTACTACAGCATAAACACATTTAAAAAAAATCAGTTTGTTGCTTTAAAACAAAATATGGATAGCACAGATTACCTTTACAACTGATCATTAACTTTACTGACCTCTATGGGCCCCCCCATTTGGCTGGGCTCTCCACTTTATCCCCCCTTATACAGACCTTGATGACAGTAACCGGACACTTGAGATATAAATTTAGTAACCCCTACTTATAATATAACAAATTAACTATATTGTACCATCTTTGATGAGCTGTTTTTGTTGTAAAAAGTTGAAAGCAACTATAATAAAATTTAAGTATTAAAAAAAGCTTCAGTGCTCACATTACATTAAGATAGTGAAGACCGTATTGTTTTAAAAAATGTAGTATTTTAAAGTATTAAAGTATTGAACATTTTGACATCTTCATGACCAACCCAGTGAACCTCCTGATGAAATGTGTTTGCTCTGACTCACAATAACACACAGAAACTTGCTTTCACTTTAGATTGCTGTTATTCATTTCACAGATACACTCAGATCATAAAACAAGAATAGTTACTCATTGCCGTCATCTTTGCACCATAGTACACAACTGACCAGCTCTACATTGTACAATACATCCATCCTCCTAGCTTCAGTAACTAATACGCCACTGTCCCCCTCCCTCCCTCTCAACCCCCACCCCTCCCATAGAGTGAAAACAATAACAGTACTTCCACACACAGGTCCCCTTTTCAGTTCACAGACTCATCTGGATGCCAAACACATGGCCAGATGAGAGCAGGGGATTGTGGGATCTGGATCCGGGCTCTGCGGTACATATGTCCAGTTTCATGTAGCGCTAGAGGACCAGCGTTGAGGTTCTCAGATAAGAAAAGGGAGTCTGTACAGCAGGGGTCTCCTTTTGGTCATGGCTGGGAATGTGATGGGAAAGAAAATCTTCAGAGGAAGAGGAGGAGAATGACAAATCATGAAGTAAGAAAGCTCAGCTTTTTGCCATTTTGTCAAAGGTTAGAGGAGGGTCGAGGAGACGACACAATTGCAATGATGAAAAAGAAAATAGATGGGTGCAAAGCTGCTCCATTCATGGAAAAATCCTATATAAAATAAATGAATAAAAGTAGCAACAAAAAAAAAAACAGTCATCCATAATTTGATACATAACATGGTAAAAATAAATGATGAGGAATAACATGATTCATGTCTGAGACAGTCTGGTGTGGTCAGGGGTTAAGTCAATCCTCGGAGCTTGACGAGGAGTCGGAGCTTTTCTGTGCCATAATCACATCGTCTAATAGCGCCTCTTGATCTGAGCTGTCATAGTCCCCTTGAGAGAGGCTGTCGCCGCCCTCCATTTTAACGTCAAAGTCCGGACTGGTAAGAAAGTGATGGGAGGTCTCCAGGTCCTCCTCGTCCATCATGTAGGCTCCGTCTGAGACCAGCGTCTCCTCCACTCCATCAAGGGTGGGCTCTTCTGGTGTGGGCTCTGGAGTGTGGTGATGATGGTGGTGGTGGTGGTGATGCCGGCGTCGGCTCTTCTTGGGGATCTCCGAGTGCTCGGTCAGCAGTCGATGGAAGAAGGTCTCAGGCAGGAAACCCTTAAACAAGAAGAAATGACATTAAAACAGTGACAAACCTGTATAAAAAAGGCTTTTTCTTTTATTGTGCTCAAGTAACCACTGTTACAAGGAGTTAAATCTCCTTGTGAAGAGCTTGATCTGGTTATAAAACACTAAAGTTTATAATGATGCATCTAAATGAGCCACAAAAGGTGACAACAGAAATTGACTTGATATGCAGTCAATAAAGTCTTTTTAGTATCTCAGGTACGTACAGAGTTTCTAACAGCATCAGACCACTCAGGTGCTACAGCGTTGTCAGGATTCTCCTCCAGGTATTCCCTCAGATCTTGCAGCATTGGACAGAAAGCAGCACCAACCTACAGAAAAGAAAAATGGGGATGTTGATTTTTCAACAAGAGATAACAGCCAGGGCTGGGGAATTTTTTTTACCTTTACACCATTTTACACCATGTGTTAAATGTGACACATCTCTGTTCCTTATAAAAAATATTAAGAAAAAAGAAGCTAAACAAATGGACAAAACCCCAGCAGATCTTCAGTCATAGTTTAAAAAAGCAACAACAGAAACAGAGAGACAGTCTATTCAAAGACACAGGCCACCAAATATCGGTATTCCCAAAGTTCTTTTGGTGCATCATAAAGATGCAAAAATACTTGTCTCTAACAAACAAGCAGAAAGCAAAAGAGAGCAAAAATAAACTGATGTGTATTTGTGTATTTTAGACAGTGGCCAAAAGTTTGCCTCCAATTGTTTACATTAAAAAAAAACAACATTCCTAGTATTACATGCCTAGAACTTACATTTTTACTGCTCTGCAGTGTAAAATAGGTATTGATAGTGTTGTATTGATAAAATAGAACTGATGAACTTACACATGGCCACATTAAACCAAGTGTATGATAGCAGTTACTGTACATCTTACCTTCTTTCCTGTCCTCATGTTGATGACTTTGACCTTCTCACTGCCCGTCAGAGCTTTATCTGCCCTCCTCCTCCTCTTCCTCTTGCTCCTATTCACCAGAAGCTGAAGAGAAAAAAGACAAGTTTATGAGATGAACCAGAAAAACAGTTGAAGAATCTAATTTCCTAACAATTCAGTTTAAGCGTATTAAAAAAGCAAAGTCAACATGTAGGTTAGTGTTTTGTTATATGGGTTAAATAAGCCTAACCAAAGCAATCCTGTTCAGCAGCTATAAAATTCCAATTCTATTTTAAGATACCTCAGGATCCCTAATCTCAACATGGGCACATTAGCTTCAAAGACTTGTCTGCTGACCAAACACAACTGAAAAGCCCACAACCAGCAGACTTGTATTTAAAAGACTAAACTACATTAAAACTAAGAAGATACTGAACACAATGCAGGTTTAAATACCGAAAGACAGCCGCAGCTGATAAATGACAAAAAATTAATACATGAAAAAAAACATGATAAGCTCTGCCTTTTAATTGAGAAACCACTCGAAGTAGTGCTTGTTTTCATTTTTAGAAAAAATGTGTTGGGGCAAGTGTTTAATATGTAGATAACTTCCTGACCAGCATCTCTCATGGATAATGTCATTACTGTTGATTAGTACATTATAAATACCCCCTTAAAAAATTAACCATCCTTTAAAGGCTAACAGCACTGCTTCATCACTGGGTCTCCCATAAATTGACAGTAGAATCACTGAAATTCAAAGCTGTGCAGTTGCTTGTTATGTTTATTTTTCTTATTTAGGTCATTTAATAGGTGGCAGTGTTTGTCCCTAGAGTCTTGATTTACATTTTCACCAGCAGATTAATGACTGCTTAACAAAGAGACATTGCTGTTTCTCTGCCCTGCTCTCTCTGTCTGTAACAGGCACTTATGTTAACGAGAGCTTCCCTCTGAGATGATAAGAGACTTAACAAAAGGCATTTGCATACAAGTAAATTAAACAGTTAGCAAGGATAGAGGCTGTGAGGGAGGGCGGAGCAAAGCATGCAGAAACTAACTTCATTAGAGCAAATCTGCAGCAAAAATATCAGGAAACTTCTCTCTCCATGTCACTCCTCTGTTTAAGCAACAGGTCACAGGTGTGTAGTCTTATTTGAGCACCAAAACTGCACACTGTGGTCCTAACCACATGGAGACGTTTTTAGGAGTATGCGCAAAAGTTTTTTGTCATACAGGCATTTCATCCACACAGAAACAGCGTTTTGGGAGGCTGTAAACAATACTTTTTTAAGCTGGGTCCCAGAGTGAACAAATCTGTAAATGCCTACCGTTTTGTCGTCATGTGGACAGCCAACCACATCTTTCTTGAAATGATTATGTCATACATAGCATAGGCCAAGTAAGCCGCATGCACGAATCAAACCAAAACAACAAAGGCAGATTACTGGGTTGTGTTGTGCTGCAGAAGCTACTGAGATTATCATGGCTTTTACTGCAAAATCTGATGCTCCTTTACCACCACCATTTCTGTGGCAGAAAGAACCAGCAAAAAACAAAGTCTGCTTCATAAAAAAGTCTAACTATCATCATTAAGGCAGTGTGCATTTAGAGTTTTCCCATTTGAAACCTGACGGTTGTTATGAACATACCTCCAGCATGTCTCCCTCAACCTCATAATCTGGGTTCTCCTTCAACCAGGTGGGAGGGTCCCTGCGCCGAGGAGTCCGCTCCAGTGGGTCATGGAGCCCATCTGGGTCAGAAAACTGAAAAACAGAAAGGAAAATGCAAAGATGAAGAGCTGATTTGTTTCTGCATTTCCTAACTGTCCTGAGGAGGAACATAAAAAAATCATTTTACTTCTTGGTCCTTTCGCTTCTTGCGACTGCTGCTCTCTCCTCCTGAGCCGTTGGGCAGCAGAGCCTGTTTGGAGAAGGTCAGCTTCAGCCCCTCCTCCTGTCCACAAAGAGGACTCTTGTTTAGACATAAAGTATATATCACAACTGCTCAGTAGTGCAATCTGTTTATGATTTATCACTCTGAATTAGCAGAAAAACTGGTATACAACATACAATTACAATACGTTCTTGTGTTTCCATCTAAAAATGTGGCTGTCCTTTAAACCAGTGTTATCAATACGCCAGTATAAAATGCAGAGATTTATGTATTGTTTTTTACAAGCAGCTGCTTCACTGCTAAAAGTGTACAAGGACACCAAGCTGGCAATGCCACTTTTAGCAGCTTTTCTCCCTCATTTGGTCATAATAGTATGGAAGCCCATTTCTGCAGAATAATGTGGAAGTGAAAAAAAAAATCAAGACTCCAAAGTCATATTTATGAGATAAAAAAATTAAAGATATGAGACAAAAACTCATAATTATGAGATAAAAGTCAAAATTATGAGATAAAAGTCATAATGAGAAAAAACGTCCTAATAATTTCAACTCTTTATCTCGTAATTTTGACCATCATCTCATAATTTCAACTTTTTACCTCATAATTTTTACTTTTTATCTCATAATTATAACATAACATTTTTTCTCCAAGAATTGCCTTTCTTTCACATTTTTTCTTTTATATTTGGCAGAAATGGGCTTCCATGTAAAAGTGCATTTACAGAAAAAAAGTATACTATGAAGTAAATAAGCCTTGTGTGGTGCTGAGTTGATTGACTATCATAAACAACTACTGACGCAAGTTTAGCTTGCCCATTGTTTTCTAGCAGGAGTGTAAATTCCACATGGTGAAAAAAGATTAAGGTTAGGGTTACAGTACACTTTATCATCCCTGAGGTGCAATTTGTTGTACAGCCAGCAGAGAATAAATTAAAACAAACAGCTATTCATACATAGAATCCACAACACACACATTAAGGCCACTGCAGTTTAGAAGGAAGGATCAGATCAAGTTATGATTGAGGCCAGAAGAAGATGGAATAAATAAACTCATATCCTCTTGTTCTAAAAGGGCTACACAGCTGCACAGAATCTGCATGATGTGGACTTTGCTTGATACAATGAAAATCTCCACAATGGGAAATGGTTTTAACCTTTATTCCCCTCTGGAAGACCATCAATAACTGACTTACCTGTGTGACTTATAATCCTGATGTCACATTAAATCTCACATATTCTCACCTTCAGGAGCTTCACAGTGAATTCTCCGTCGTCTCCATCAGCCCCGGGGCCACCAGGTGTGCCGATGGGTTTACGCATCACCCTCGTGTAAGCCATCTCATCTCCCACCAGCTCTGAGCTGGGGTTTAGCTGAGCCTCGGATACATAACGTCGCCCTGAGGGCCACTGACCGCTCAGCACCAACGTGCACAAATTGTCCAGACGGTTGATCAAGATGCGGTCCTGAGAAAAACAACAATAAACAAATATAATCAAAGGCAAGTTTATTTAATACAATATGTAGAGACATCACAGGAAATTTCTGTCTTTTCATGCTTAAACAGTGGATAGAGGTAGAAGGGCATGTTTTTTCTAACCTTCTGACTCTGAAGGTTAAGACACACAGGGACAGTTATTTTTAAACAAATGGACCTTGTGTTTATTTTACAGTGGTAATGAAGATTTTCAGTCAGTTTTTTGGGCTAGAAAAGCTACTCAAATGCCCATTATTGTAAGAGGAGACAGGATTGTGTACACAGCTAAAAAAAAAAGTACAATACATTAAAATACTCCCAAAAAAGAAGTAAACTAGGTCTGCTGTAAATTATGTACCTTGGGCCAGTCCACTCTGAGTGGATCAGGAGGAGGAATACCGTCCTGAGAGGGAGTCATCGACAGTAAACTGTTCTCTTCATCTGCATCACAGAGCTTCATGCCTACAGATAGAAAAAGAAAAAGCATTAATTTATTCTTCTTTAAATTCTTCAATATAAAGCCTATAAGGTTTGATTAACTCACGTCCGTCTGTCTCCTCCTCGCTCTCCCCACTGTCATCACTGCTGCCTGATCGGTCAGATGAAGATGATCCAGAATCTGAATCAGAATCTGAATCCGAGCCTCCCTCTACTTTCCTTCCTGATTTTCCAACCTTTATCTTGTTCCTCTTCAGGCTCCAGCCCTGCCCCGCTACTTTACCATCATGGTGACTCAAAGGCGTACTTTGCAGGTTGGTGCTGATCGGACCTCCAAGCAGCTGAGCCTCCTCTTCAACCCCCTCCTCCTTCACACCCAGCATGTCCTCCTCAGTCTTCGGCTGGCAGAGGGACATCATGGGTGGTCCCTGAGGTGGAGGTGGAGGTGGAGGGGCTTGCTGGTTCTGGATGAAGTCTTCCCGAGCCTGAACGAAGGTGAACTGTGGGTCTGAGTAAATGGAGAGCTCAGTGCGGCTCACGCCATGCAGCGCAGCACCCAACATCAGCTGTCGATCGTGGTCCGGTATGTTCCACCAGGCAGGCAACTCGGAGCTAGGCGGGGCCATAGGAAGACGCTCCTCCAGGGAGGGATGAGGCAAGACTCGCTCTCGAAGGCGTCGTAGGAGGCTGATACGGTAAAGGGTACGGGAAGCACGCTCCTCTGTGATCGGGGCAACAGTGGTGGTGGGCTCTGATGGATCTGAAATTGATACGAGCATAAAATACTTTTGTAAAGCAACAAAAAATATTGAAACATTAAACAGATTTAGAGCATAAAGCACAATTTTATCAACATAACTTCTATTTGATACCACCATACACCACAAGTTGTGTTTTAATAAATCAGTGGTTCTAAAAATTACTGAAACTTTATAAAAACTCCATTTATTTCACAAATCAAGTTCACAGGAGAGAAATTAATCCATCAAATATTGCAAGCTAACTCCCCACACTGCCTAAGCTGAACAAATACACCGTTGCTATTTTCGTACTGCAACGAAAACATTACCATATATTGGGTTTTTCTGTATCAAAACTGGCATGATAAATATTTTTAACTCCTAGTATCATATCAAAGTTTAAAGTTTTCGTATTAGAACAATCTTTGCAGCCACCTTTGACAAGGTTGTGGAAGTGAAAGTTGAGATTCTCCCACAGTTTACCATCCAATGCAAATATATAATACAAATTTGAGTTGAATTCTTCGCCGTATAACATCATAGTTACCTTCATCCCGGCCTGGGCGCAGGTGGCAAACTCTTCGACACATGGCAACAAAAGAGCGGAAGTAACGGCTGAGGCTCTCGTCTGTTTTTTTATCCAGACGAGCAAAGGTTCGGAAACGGCTCCAGTCAAATTCAGGGTCAGCACTCTCCTGAAGACCCGACTCCTTCTTTATCTTCTCCACACCGAAAGTTGACACCACACGGTAGAAGTCGCATTCTTCCCTCCGTGTCCACCTGAGGGAAAGACAGAAAAATATTTAACACTTATTTTTATTAATAACACATATTTTTCATTTTAAAGGACTTTTCTTCATTGCTTACTTTTTAATTCTGAAACTGTATATCCTGTTAGTTAGCTGTGAGACAAAAATTCTGCTCTGGCATTTTAGGGCAATGTTTGTACAAAAAAGTACTCCTATTGAGTAGGGAATGTCAAAGAATTAGACCTACAGTTCAGGATTAATATTCATCTAAGAATGGACTTTATAAAAAATAATTTATACTTAAGTTCCCTTTGACTGCTCTGGGAAGTAATTTAGTTTCTGATGATTAAAAAAAAATTATTTTCTCAGACCACTGTTTATTGCTGTGCTTTTATTTGCCTTAAGCTAAGTATACTTTACTTCCGGTTTGGAAAATGCTCTTATTTTGAAAGACAGCATTACTTCTGGTCTATTGCGAATTTAACAGTAACTCAACAATGGCAGAACAACAAGAAACAAAACAAAGTAGAAAGGGTTCATCTCATTCACATTATAGTACAGTGGAAACAGTAAAGATGTTTAAACGTCCATCCATCCATCCATCCATTTTCTATGCCACTTGTCCTGTTGGTGATCACGGGGTGGCCAGAGCCTATCCCAGCTTTCATTGGGCGAGAGGTGGGATACACCCTAGACTGGTTGCCAGTCAATCCCAGGGGTGACATATAGAGAGACAACCAGGCATGCTCACACTCACAGCTACAGCTTATTTGGCGTCACCAATCAATCTATTAAGTGTTTTTGGTGGTGGGAGGACACTGGGAACCTGGAGAGAACGCATGCACAGGAAGAACACGCAAACTCCACACAGAAAGGCCCTGACCAGGAAGCAAACAAGGGACTGTCTTGCTGTGAGGCAACAGTGCTACCCCTTGCCCTGCCGTGCAGGACTAGAACAGAGAGAGTTAAATAGCCAGAAAGCTACACTCAGAATTTCACCAGAGCCACTGTAGACGATAAAATATTCCGAAAGCGATGTACCTCTGCTGGCGCTCCTGCCGTGCAATCTCCTTCAGCTTACTGGCCTGTTCACACCGCCTGCGTCTGCGGTCGCCCTTAGCCTCGGCTTCGATCTTCAGCTGCTCCTGTCTGTAGCTGCGCTGGAAAGCAGTGATGAGCCGCCGCAGTCGCGCTGTAAGTGACGAGCTGGATGGCCAATCACAAGAGCTGCTCAGGCTGGATGTGTTTTCTACAATCACTGGTGCCACCTTATCCTCCACGGAGATCTCATCGTCAACGTTCATGGAGTCAGGCTGGAGGAAGGTCAAACAGACACTCATTAAATAATTAGTCTAACATTTTCATCCAGTCACTGCAAAATAGGCAGTGCTGAGAAAATCACTCAAATGTTAATGGCTTTAAGATTTGTACCTCCTCGAAAAGATCTTTGGCATGTCTTGATGCAGGCTTGAACTCTGGATCCTCCGAGTATTTATCATAGTCAGCACTAAACAACAAACAGGAAAAAGACCATTAGAGAGAAATATGTGCACTAACTGTACGTCACAGGGAAACTGTGAGGCTGCCATACAGAAGAAAAGATCTACAATGTTATCAGGTCCAGATGACCTGATAACATGACCTGATCTGATCTAAATCTCCGAACTTTTGAGCTTGATTAGGCCTATAAGTAGGATCACTCACTCGTCTCCCATCTCTGGATCACCAGTGTGCTGCTCAGCATCGATGGCCTTGTCATCAGGCCGACCACATCTCTCCATGAAACAGAGGCACGGATCAGCACGCATGGTGGTGTACATCTCATAACCTGGAGGAAAACATGAATTTATGTACAATTGAATCGCTGATGCACAGAAAACTTTAGCAAACCCTCTGCAGTCTGCAGACACAAACTGACAGCTGTCTCATGTCAGCGAGTCCTGCAAGTAAACTTTGTACAAACTCAAAGATGTGAGTAGAACAGAACATGCAGTCTCTTTACACCCTTCATTATGACACTGCATCACTGTGTCGGTATAATGCTGTAATTGAGTTAAGTCACAGCAGCAGTGAAAGCAGGAAGTGCATTGTGCCACTCAAATAACAATGAGCATATATGGATACATGACTGATTTAAACGGAGCCTTAAGGCTCATAATTTGCCTTGAGGAATTTTAGTTATCGTGTGACTCAAGGAATCGTTTCAGTGCTAAAATACATCACTACAATGTTGGTTACTGTGGCTTCATCCCGGAGGATTTCCGAAATTTTCAAGAGAATTTCAGGAACGTACATCCAAAGTCAGGCTGCCTTTTTAGTAAAAAAAAAAGGCTAAGCTGGACAAAAAGTAACAGCAAAATTTCTCATGGTATTTTTTAAGTAACGAAACGTCTCCATTTCACACAGGCGGGTCATTACTTCCACAATAAAGAGAGAAAACCTACCATGTTTAAATACACCTGCCAGCAGGGAGCGGTCGGACTCTGCATCCCACCATCTTGCAGGAACCTCCTGCTGCTCCATCTCAGGCATCCAGATGTCAAGATCCCTGAAGATTTAAAAAAAAAACAAACAAACAAACAAAAAAAAAACACTACATTATACTGTGTTCTAATGCAGTGGTTCCCAACTGCTGGTCAGGACCCAAAAATGGGTCACTCACCAGAAGTACTGGAGTCCTTAGTGGACATGCATTCATACATGTTATTTTACTGAGTTTTATCATAACAATAGGTCAATGTTTCTCAGTATTTTAACTAATCAGTCTTCTATTCTTGCAAAAACAACTTTGCCTTTCACATGATAATGAAGTAATTTCTCAAGATTGTTGGAAATTGAAAAAAAAAAAAAAAAAAAGCATGTATTCTTGGGGAAATGGGGTGTAAAATGTGTTATGTCTCTTTCTTGCAGTCACATATTTTGTTCCATTCAATATTTAAACTGCAAATGATTTACTGAATAAACATGCAGGGTTGTTTTTTGTTTTCTAATTTTGGGTCTTGTTTTGTTCAGCAATTAGGTCAATATGAGATACCTGATGTCAGCCCCTTTCAGGACAGAGTCTGAATGTTCACCAATGACTTCCTGTTTCAGGTAGTAGAGCATTCGTACCCTCAGCAACACCCTGAAGATTGAAAGGAGAGGTTATACTGGTGCACTCATGGTCACAGAAATAAAAACATAGCAGGCTGTGCTTCACTGACTTGTTGCACTGGTGTTTGAGGTGTTTGCGGTAGCTGTCATCGAGAAGCAGAGTGTCCGGGTTGTATTTACGGATCCACTCCACCTTCTGAACGTCGAATGTGCTCTGAGCCTTTACCCTCTTACCCTTCCTGCCTCTTGGAACGGGGATAGACAGACCTGGACAGAAAAATAATTACACAGTTAAAAAAGAAAACGGTCAAAATCAAAGCTCAACTCCCCACGCCTACTCAGCCCACTCCTCCATGAGTTTTAAAAATTTGGTGCGTGTCTCAGTTAGCAGTCCTCACCAGAGTGGTTGAGTAGTGTCTGGGGTTCACGTCCGTTCTCAGGCGGTGTGATGAGCTCCCAGATGAAACTCTTGATGTTTTCATCTCCCCGGTAATGGAGCAAACAAAACACAAGAATGACACGACAGATCGTCTCAACGTCACGTTCACTCAGACGGCGTTTACATCTAGCATGGGACAAAATGTCCCTCCAGCGACCCCAACTAGAGAAAACAAGAAAAAGAGGATACATTTATCAAATTGGGTTTTTAAAATTAAACTGAGCTCAGAAAGCTTTCAGTAATGTCTGCATACCCGTAGACAAGCAGGTGTTTCTCCACCCGGAAACAGTCTGTGCGTCCATATCCCCCTCCACTGTGGCGGTCGGCACGTCGGGAGGCACGTGACTGTCTGGAGTTGGCGGGAGGATACTCATCATCGCTGTCCAGATCAGACAGGTCTCCACCTTCACCTCGTAGACTGGAGTACTGACGTGTCTGTTTTCGCACCCTAGGGGTGTCAATGACGAGGGTGTTCTGTGGGAGATGAAGCAACCTTTTGTCAACTACATATAAATGTGTGCAATCTAAACACACTGGGTGATGTAAAGGTCTAAAATTTTAATTTGCTGAGATGATGAGTTATGAAAAAAAGACATTTTCTTTTACAAAAAATTGAATAGCTCCCTGTATTTTAAAAGGAAATTAAAAAAAATCTTTATAGCCTTATCTAGAGTTTAATCAGCGTTTTAAAATGGTTTTAACACTGCTATATGATTTGTGGAAGTCTCACTTCTACTAAATTTAGTTTATCTAACGCCAAAATATTTTTAATTTTGGCCATTTGTCTTTATGTTCTATGCTTACTTTCAATGTTTTTTTATGTGAATCCCTTTGGGCTAAGGTTGTACATTTTTGTACTTTAAATACCAAATATTTTAAAACGGTATGTTTTTGTTTTTCTTATGACCAGCAGTTTCATCAACACAATTATTTTATAGGACGGGTGCATATAGAAGGAATACATTCCTTAAAGCAGCATGCAAGCTCTTCTAAGGTGTCTAAACCACACAAATAAATTATTTTAGAAACATTTAAATACAGAAATGCTTCCAGAATTATTTGTGCATTTTAGACAGTGTGTAGAAGTAAACTTGCATTTTTAATTAACTAAAACCAAGAAAGTACCCAATATTGGGAGCCTACGACTTATTTGTTCCTGTGATGTTGAAATGGCATTATCATCATTTAACCTCATAAATCAAAATAAAGCTAAAACACATAAAGACTTAGTTGAAAAGCACTGCAAGCCTCATCCCAGCTCTTACCTTTCGGTTGATGGTGTCCATGTCTATGTCGGCTTTCTTTGCCCACTTCTGCCAGAATTCAGGATCATCCAAAGCGATGTCATTGCGGTTCTCAGAGGCCACAAAGCTGGCCTTGGAGAACGTGGATCCTTTGCCCTCGCTCTCAATGGTGATGGTGGTGGCTCTTCGCTGAAGGATCTGGTCGATGTCTTCCTCGCAGAAGCGACTGCCCTCATCGTTCTCATCCATGATGGCAGCGTAGGCTCCTTTCCTCAGCAGGTCCTCAATCTCCTTCTTTGAGAACTGCTGGATCTGGTAAAGGTGAACCAAAAGAAAGCCATTAACACAAGACAGAAATACAAGGTGAATGAAACAAATATTTCAAATAAAGAAGAAAAAGAAAACTGACCAACTTAAAAATGGCCAATCAGTTTCAGTTTTCTTACCCCGTTGACATTGTCTTTGTCTTTATTTCCACTCATGCTCTGCAGGACAGCGCGGTCCAGGCCGAGCTTTAAACTTGCTTTGTCCAGCATCTCCCTCTCATAGGAGTTCCTTGTGATCAGACGGTAGACTTTGACAGCTTTAGACTGGCCAATACGATGACACCGTGCTTGCGCCTGGGAGAAGAATTTATTGAAGATTTCATTTATAGTCAGCCACAGACAAAGAAGGGAAGTAATTTCAATTTCTGAAAGTGAATGTACAAAATAAATGTTTGTAAATTTATGATCTGGCATCAAGTTGTTTCAATAAAATTTCAGATGCACAATCTTGTACCTGCAGGTCATTCTGAGGGTTCCAGTCAGAGTCAAATATGACACAGGTGTCAGCAGCAGTGAGGTTAATACCCAGGCCACCAGCACGGGTACACAGCAGGAAGACAAATCTGTCTGAGTCAGGTTTACTGAAGCGATCAATGGCAGCTTGTCGTAAGTTCCCACGCACTCTGCCATCAATACGTTCATACAGGTATCTGAGGAAAGCAGTTAAATCACATTAAAACATCATACACGTCTTTTATATTTTGAGCTGTGTAGGATTTTTGAAACGTTTTAGAAACCATGAGCTGTAATAGACAACTCTGCAGCCCTCTCACCTCTTGTTAATGAGGTAGTCCTCCAGAATGTCTAAGCAGCGCACCATCTGGGAGAAGATGAGCACTTTGTGGCCGCCTGCCTTGAGGCGAGGCAGAAGCTTGTCCAGCAGCACCAGTTTGCCGGCCGACCGAATGAGGGCCTGCAAATGGAAGTCGGGAGCCAGGGGGTCGTACACCTCCCGCAACTCCGCTACGATCTTCTCCTCCGCGCCTGCAGAAGACAACAGTTCTATGATTCCAGTTTTCACAAGTTCAACAGCACAGATATTAAATAAAATGATGCAAATTTGCAGTCTAACTCTTAATCATTTGACAGTTAACCAAACAGTTCACTTCAAACCTTCAGCACTACTGTCAGAGAAACGATGACAAAAGCAAAAAGAATGCCATCACAAAATGTGACATGTGGGCTTTTTAAGCTATGTCAGCAGTGGTTAGGCTGAATAAAATCAAACTAAAGTTAGCGTGCATGGCATTTAAAACTAAAACAAACCATGACTGTAACATTATTATCCTGTAGTGCAGTGTTTCCCAACCATTTTTCCTTGGAAAACTTACTAGGAATTCTGTTGTGTGTAGCAGCTGAAGACAGCTGAGCAGAATTCTAATGTGAATAGGAGCAATAATCTACTGCAAAAATCCACTGCAAAAGGAAAAATTCAAACTTAAACACTACAAGTAGAAGTGTTTTAGTTAATACTGTTTTGCATTACCATTGATGAGGTAGGGGTGGTTGCAGCACTTGCGCAGCTCCATCATTGTGTTGAGCAGGTTGGGGACATTACTGTTACTGTTTGCTCCTAAACTCAAGAAGCTGAAGTTCCTCTCCAGGATGGCCCGGTAGTACTTCTTCTGGACGTCCGTTAACTCAACCTGAGAGAAAGAACAGAGGCAAAAACTCAAAATGTTGTTTTACTGCTATGATTCAGATCTGAAAGGGGTTCAGTGGGATATGTGCCATTTTCACTCACCTCAATGATGGTCTCCTGTTTGGGTGCCAAGTTCTTCTCGACATCCTCTTTGAGCCTTCGTAACATCATGGGTTTCAAGATGGCCTGCAGCTTCTGAACCTGTAAACCAACAATGACACAAAGGTCATGAGTTATTAGAAAGACACTACTGTGAGCTATGGGCACATCTGTGTGGTGTGTGATTCAGACCTGTTCCTCTGTTTTGAGGTCTCCAAAGTCTCTCAGGAATTCAGTCTCAGAGGGGAACTGAGCAGGCTCCAGAAAATGAAGCAGACTAAAGAGTTCCTCCACAGTGTTTTGAAGAGGAGTGCCTGTCAATAGCACTTTGTGTTCCTGAGAAAAATCACCAAAAAAAAAAAGAAACATTAGTGGAGAAAGGCAGAAGGAGGCAGCACACGAAGTTGGAAAAGGTAGGGGAAAAACAGATGGGTAGGGAAAATGAGCGTATGACGTATGGAGAAGGAAATAATGCAGAAAAAATGAGGGAGGGGACATCAAACATTTAAAATTTTTGAAAACTGTTACAAGTTAATGTCAGCTGTTTTGTATCCAGACAAACCAACATCTTAAGAATGACTGAAACTGGAAGTCTTTCTACAAAATCAACATATACCAAAGGGTCACTTGGACCAGCAGACATTTTTTTATATTCTCCATCAATCTGACAATTGGCATTGTTTGGATATTCAAATTAAGCTGTGCCAGCACTCACCAGATCCAACATCTTCAAACTGTCCAACAGTTTGCAGTTTCTATTCTTGAGGCGATGAGCTTCGTCGATGATCACGCAGCGCCAGGAGATCTCCCTCAGCTCGGGGCAGTCAGATAAAATCATCTCAAAGGTGGTTATGAGGGCGTCAAACTTGTAGGCACCTGGAATCAAGTGCTCCTGTGCAAAAAATAAAAGAGGTATTAGACATGCTAGCAATTCGTTTTGCCCCTGAAATCTTCCTGAATTGGTCTTACACAAACAACCCCCACAGGAGGAGATTTCTGCTATCCGATGTGAGACAGGAGGAAGGGGACGTTTCCGGAGGTGAGACATGATAAAAAAAAATCAATGTTTTGTGCAACTGGAAATATTCAAAGTGGAAAAAATAGAGTGTAAAAAACATCAGTGAGCAGTGCTGGGAAAAATTACACCAATATCACAAGTATTGATTTCTAAAATTCAAAATGGACTCAAAACATCCCAAAAGTTTCTAAAACAAATGCGCTTTCATTCTCAGAAAATTTTCACCAGCAGCCTTGAGCACAGCAAACCTGCTGCTATTATTGTTCTCCCTCCTCGGTTCACACATGCAGCAGGGGGGTTGTCGCTCCTGACTTGTTAGCTGCTAACATTAGCAGTGCTGGCTCTCAGCGTCAGTAATGTAGAACTGTGTCCAACATACTAACGTCTATGGAGCAGTAAGACATTCAGCTCACCCAGTTTTCATTAAAGAAAAGCATCAGGGTCTGCCTGTGGCTTCTACAATCCACGGGTAAAAGAAAGAAGTGAAGTGAAGGCTTGATCTGCAAAATTAAAAAGCATCCTATTTCAGGAACGAATTAAGTGCTTGAGCTCTCATCATGCACCACCAGGAGTTAAAATTACAGCCAACAAATACTGATTATGACTTCAGGGATCAGCAGCCAGTGCTGAGCAGACAAAAAAAATAACATTTCATTTTAAACACTGGTGTTACAATTTAAAAAGAGACCATCTGAACTAGTGACTTTACATGTGAGGTGTCCAGCACCCCAAAAAGTTTATTTCCTTAACTGTATTCCTCTGTTTTCTTTAAATGCAGGATAACAGGCCCCACTTCAGTTCAAGTGGCAAAGCAGGCACCCAAATACTGAGGCTGGAATTGTCGACACATTTGTCACGATGATGATTCCTGGTCCCGGCGCTGTTTAGTGCACGTCTTCCCTCACTCTCTTTCAGCTGTCATAACATAAAAAAATGAAGCCAAACAACCCAAAAATTGTCTAAAAAGGTATAATGAAAGATAAAGACCTAATGAGGGTGCAAGGAGGTTCAAAAGCTGCCTGAGATAAATATAAAAAATGAGGCAAATTTTCCATCCTTTCAGGCCTTGTGCAAAGTGTGATGACCACACGTCTCAGTATTTTATACCAGCTTATTGTTTGCACACAGCCAACTTTCAAGATGGAAAACCAGGTTTCAAAAGTGTGCTGGCTGCATGTGACATCACAGAAAAGAAACATAAGCGGTGTTTCTTATTGGAGCATAAAAATTAAGCTTTCTTGGGGCATTCTGAGATTAGAATATAAGAAAAGACATTGCTTTGATACCATAAAGCAGCAGGCACAGGTGGGTCAGATTTTTCTTTAGTGGCCTAAAAATAGTCATGCCACAATCTAGAAGAGCCTATCTACAAGTTTTCCACTGCAGCTAAAACTTAAAAGTAGAACAGCTAAGACCCTGTAGTCTTTCATTTAAGACTTTCTAATCTTTTTAAAAGCTTAAACTTTCCCTAAACTGATTTGTCAATGTTTAAGACTTTTAAAGACCCCATAGACACCCTGATCTGGGTTTTTCTGTAATCAGCAATAATGATAATAACTCCACCTTGTCGTCCTTGCAGTACATCTCATACTGCTGGATCATCTGTCGGCTGGCCAGGCTGCCGTGGTAGACGATGGCATTCATGTGGGTCCATGTGGAGAACTCCCTCTCCCAGTTGGTGATGGTGGAGAGGGGAGCGATGACCAGGAAAGGGCCCTGAATTCCAGCAGAGTAAACCTCAGATAACAGAGCGATGGACTGGATCGTCTTACCCAGACCCATTTCATCCGCCAGGATACAGTTCTGCCTGAGAGACGAAAAACGGGGAAAAAAAGTGAAGAAATTAATCTAGGAAACAGACAACACAATGGCTTCTTCATGTTTCGCCCCACACCAAATCAAAACTTTAATCGCCAGCCTTTGCATCATGACTATGACTAGATGACTAATGAATGTGCCTGTATGTGATAATTACCTGTTGTACCAGTTGAAGAGAAGCCAGTTGACTCCTTCCAGCTGATACTCTCTGAGCGTGTTTCCATTTTTGTACTCTCTGGTCTCCTCCAGTTTCTTCCATGAAGCAGCAGGCGGCCGTGGCTGAGGAGAGAAGAAGAAATGAATGAAATGGAAGCAACTCTAACCTGCAACTTCCACACGCAGTGGCGAATTGTACTGCGGAGCAAATCGCTCCCTTTCTAGTAAGTCAAAGCGGTTCCACTGCACGCACTCCAGCTCCATCCCTGTAATGTCACTCCACTGCCAAACCGCGCCAATTCCCGTCAATCAGAAAGCTCCGAACCGGAAGTCACAAGCGTAGAATATCAGGTTCTTTCAAAATACAGCACAATGCATGGACTCCCGATCATAAATCATCACTACATCAACATTATGTCTCATCCTGCAGCAAGAGCAAAGGGTCACCAAGAGGTCAGTGGGTCATAGAGCAACAAAGGCGCCATTGACAAGGGAAAGTTAACTTTTGAGGACATTTACCCAAAAAGAATTTTACATAAAACCACAGATCCTTTAAGCAAAACATTAACATTTTAACTTCCTAATGAACTCACACAATGGCAGAAGCCATAATATTATAGACTTATACCCGAAAGGATGATAAATTAACCCCAAAGGGTAAAATAGTTCACTGTGCAGCGCTCTAGGTATGCTTCCAGTGGATGAGGTCGCTTGCCTTGGGTCGGAGCAAAATCATGGCGTTGTGGAGCACGGCACAGACGTATGTGGAAACTGCAGGTAACAAATAGATCTGTGTGTATTGTAACAAGGGTCTCTTAATAACAGGACACACTGCTTTCCTTTTCATGCTCAAAGCAGTGAGAAAGATATCTATAAAAACTGTCCAAGCTGACAGGAAGAGTCATGAGTCAAGGTGGGTCATATTAGCATGTTTTTAAAGACTCACAGTCTGCTTTCATAGACTGTTGTACAGGGATAAACTAAGGGTTTTATCTGTTTAATGTACTGCCTTGGTGCCTGACCATCTTGTGGTCGATTTTGTTTTGTTAAACATTATTTTGATAAAGAATGTTGAGGATAAACTGCTGTAGTAGAGGATGAAACAGCTAGATTTCTGTTTCAGAGCTACAGAAGTCTACTGTTAAACAGTGAGTCTCCAAGACCACCTGTACTGTTTTTAACTAGTGTCTGTATTTCAACCAAAAAGTTACGCAATTCATTCTTATTTTTAGTCAAAAGGTTTTTGCTGCATCTTCTATTCTTTTCTGGACTCTGTGTTCAAACTGATCCAAGTTTAAAAGGTCTGTCTTTCTCCACTCAGGCTAAAATGTACATAAATATATTGCATTTAATTAGATACAAGTAAGTTTTAGAAGATGTTTCTAGTCATTTTCTGCTCACCGTTCTCTTCAGGCGAGGTTGTCGATTTGCAATTTTGCCAAACTCCTCGACCTTTCCCTCGTCTACGTCTTCCTTCAGCTCCCAGGTGGCGTCCTCGTAAGGCAGAGAGCACCACTTCACCAGGTAGTAGACAACAGGCTGAAGAGAGGGGGGTGAAAGATTGTGTTAGGCTATTTCACTTTATAAAGAATGAAGGGTTATAGTTCACAGCTTTAGAGGTGTCCTGGTCTCTCACCTCTCCGTTGTCCTTGTCCACGCTGTGGGACACATCCAGGATCCGGTCCACCTCCACATAGTCAGGGTTAAAAGGCTCCTCCTCCTGTAGGGGAACACAGGGTCAAAGTGAGTAGAAATATAAGCAAAATCAGCTGAAGAGCATCCTAAAATAACAGCTTTCAGCAGCTGCTTCAGTCCTACCTCCTGGAAGAGGTGCCTCATCTGTGCGTGTTTGGTCTTAAACCTCTTGATCTTCTGATGGATCCTCTTATCTTTCTCCAGCTGCTCCAAACTGGCCCACTCACAGTGTAAGTATGAACTGAGAACAAGAAAAGTCCAGTTTTACTCATTTTAATCTTACCAATAATTAAAAATAGTCAAGAAAAAAAAAAGACTTGCTGAGATATTAATACTTACTAGTTCTTGTATTTGACAAAGAATTCCTCGACGTTTGTGTACTGGCCAGGTGACACCTTAAAAAAAAGGAACAGGATTTTATGAATCTGTCTAAAATGAGGATTTTATTTGAGGAGTAAGAAACCCTGGATGGATGTACCTCCTTCTTTGTCAGCCTCATTGAGAGAACTTTGTCCACAATAGCAGCATCTTCTTCACTTGGGTTTTCCTGCAAAAACATTCACTCAGCATTGGTGATATGAACACCTTTAATCCTCTCATAGTTGAAATACAACTCAGCAAAGAAACATTATCCATTCAACAGACCCTGCCTTTAAAACAGCATCTCTATCTTTATAATACTATGTTGGATTTTTCTACACTTACCACAAAGAACTGCATGCTGGGCTGCCCGTCCACATCCAGCTCCAACTCCTGCTTAAGCTGCGCTGCCGTCCCACCACTGATGGAGGCCACGGCAGCCGCGGTCGTAGTAACATCTATATCTTCCTGCTCGTCCTCATCATCCGTTATCTTAATGTCCAGGTCTTCTGTGTATTTCTTCCTTTTTACTACACGATTGGAGCGCCTCTTCTGGCCAGAAGAGAGAGCATGTAAGTTAAGTGTGTAGAGCAAAAGTTCAAGTGATGAAAAAAACAAATCCATAATGTACAATTCAGCTACAACTTGATCTAATGAAGAACTCTGAACAGGCCATTTAACACTTGATATCGATCCGTCAGAGGTCAGCTCACTCTGAAAAACCGACCACTCATCTTTACTTCAGTCTTAAAAGGAGCAACACTTTGTCTAGTACTTCCATATAACATTAATTCTAACACTGAAAATGCCAATCCTGTCACAGAACAGAGACGACACAACTCCACACTGACCCTGCTAAAAAAAAAAATAGCCAACTCTGTCTGCAAATTAAGAAAAAACTTCTCACATAACCTTATTCTTAAATCTATTTGTTGAAAAGTAAGACACCATGAATAAAATAAAAAGTGTCGTAAAGCAAACAGATAATGGTATGACAGAGCTGTGCAACTGTTAGATGGGTTAACTATTAATAAGTTTAGGGGTAAATTCAGAACAGTGTGCTGGACGTATTTGCGCGCCCATGTTTGCGTTTGTACCGTAATCAGATCCTCCTCCAGTGCAGCAGGTGAGGCAGGGCTCATCTCCCCATCAGAGTGATCTGAGGACGCATTTCTCTTTCTCTTTTTTGCTCCCACAAGAGTTATAGTGCTGTGGGAAAGGAGAGAGAAGAAAGACATAGTGAAGAAGCAGCTAAAGGACAGTGACTCAGTTTATTTTTACAAGTTAGAGTTGTAAAAAATATCAAAATCTTCATCAAACAATATTGAAACTTGTTTCAGTACCACTTGAAGAAAAATTAACCTCCTGGACACCCAAAACAGATTTTTTTCCTCCTTTTTAATTTTTAACCTGCACATTACAAAGAGTTGCTTAACATGTACCAAACTTCAGTACATTTTTCATTGCAATGAAAGTAAAAATAAAAAAAGAGATATTGTGAAAGTCTTATTTTCATATCCAGGACATTTTATGGATTTCAGTTTTGATGCAGTTCAGAGTCAAAAGTCCACAGGTCAGGACAGAAAAAGCCATGAGATGACGTTGCTTTATCTCTCCTCTGAAACAGACACCAACATAACAAGCATCTCAAAGTGACGATTTAGAGACTTTATGAAACCTATTTGCTTACCAGAGAGTAAAACATTGTTCTAGTGTTCATGACAGTGTGCAGGCAGGAAGAGAGTGAATTTAGCAACGATTAAACACAATTCTGCACGTTCATTCTTGTGTTGGTGTGTTTTTAGCTCTTTAAGGCAGTGGTTCTCAGCTGGTGGGTCAGGACCCAAAAGAAGGTTGCAGCACTGTTTTCAGTGGGTTAGGAATTTGTCTTTTCAGTGCTTTTGTTCCACTGTTTCTTTTTTACAGAGAGAATTAAATATCTTTCCAGGATTTTCCCTGAATTATTCAAGAATTCACGAGTTTACCCAAACTCGAAGGGGATTTCCTCTCTGATTTTAAACTTCCAAGGTAATTTTCCTGAAAAAGATAAGGAGTTTTCCTAAAAATTTTTTATGTTTTTTGGGCATTTCCATAAACATTTGGTACTCTTCTCTTGGACTTTTTTAGTGTTTTATCACTGAAACAATAAAAATCTATGTTGATTTTTGAAGGCAGTGCGTCACTTTTTCTTGGGTCCTGGGGGGCTCCACTTTTCTAAGGTAGATGTAAGGGGGGCTCCAAGGAAAAATGGTTGAAAACTGTTTTACATTATAAACCTTATTTTACTTTAGTTTCTTTGTGCTGCCACATATCTATCTGGGTTCCACACAGTGCCATCTTTTGTTAAATGAATTGACAAAATAAATAATTTAGGTCAGGCCTTGTCATTATGGAACCTGTGGTCAATCCAAAGGCCAGTTGAAAACAATGCACAAACTAGTTGAAAACTACCGCTTTAAAGTATAACTTGTATGAAATCATCAGAAAATTAAGTCCTATCTCTCTGTATCACTGATTTGTTTGTCACAGGATGCCACCCTATCTCTTTCTCTCTCCTCTTTATTTGGCTAACACTCATATAACCAGGAGAATCCACAAAGAGATACAAAAATCTCACAAGAGAGTCCTTTCCAAGACAGCAGCACAGTCCATCATATGCAATGGGTTAAAAACATGAAAGTCTGGGCCAGGCTGTCCACCATCCAACCAGCCGGGTCATTTTTGTGACTGTAGAATCTCAAGAGTGCTTTGAGGGATTTCTTCCAAACTTAGTACAAATGTCTACTCTGACTTAAGGATGACCTGATAAGACTTTAAAGCTCATAGGGCAGAGGTCAAGGAAATTAAGCTTCATGTTTATCCCTTATAAATTTTCTGAGAATAACACGATCACAGAAACCACCCCAGCACTTTTTTATGTGACCCACCACTCCACTTTCACTGTCCAGTAATCGTATTCCTCACTGCCAGGTGGTAGTTTTAGTTTCTTTTACATCTTTGGTACTTTTTCCAGTGATAATTACATCGTTAGCTATAACTGACTCAAAACGTTTTTTTTGCTACCTTTTTTAAATTAGGACGATAAGTTCAAGACAGGATATAAATATATAATAACAACACTCTGGCAAAAAGTAAGTTCAGTTTTCCTTAAGGAGACTAAATGCCAGTGTTCAGCTGCTGGATGTTCAATATCCATGATATTTCTTCACTGTGCATATAGTTGGCAAAAACACAATTGGGTTGAGAGCATTCAAGCTATGTCAGGATATTTCAAAGTATTTCAAGTATTGATGGTGCATACATGTGTGCAAAAAAGTTTTGACTAAATTGAAAGAACTTAACCTTCACTGAAAGCATGTTGTACAAACAAAGTAGCAAAGCACTGAAATTTTGACAAACTTCTTAGAAGCATTTCGCACATACATGATCTACTCTCTGTACAACCTCCATACCAAACACAGAAATCGCTCATTAAAATGATGCTCTGTACATCACTTACTTTGTCTTAGTCTTGCTCTTGCTTTTGTTCCCTGCTCCAGGCGTTACTGTGCCTCCAACCACTCCTGTTGGTCCTCCTGGCATCTTTACTTTGCCTTTTTTGTCACCCCCTCCTGGCGTTTTGGGCGTTGCTGCTCCAGCTACGGGACTCTTTTTCTTGCTTCCTCCTCCGCTGCTCTTTTTCTTCGCGGCAGACACCACGGTCACGGTGCCTCCTGCTTCCGGGGAGGTCTGTGACGATGGAAGCTCGTCCTGGTTCAGGACTCGGGGAAGATTCTTCTCACCGCGTGCTTTGGCCCGGGCGATGGCTTCAGCTACGATGCGGTTCGCTTTCTCCTGCTTGCACAGGATCTCCACCCGTCGCACAGGGGCGGAGTCGCCGGGGGCTTTGGTGATGCGGATGGCCTGGGACGGAGTGGTGGTTGTAGTTGAGGGTCCTGCAGACGAGTTGATGACCTTAACCACAGAGACTGTTCCCCCCGCCGAGGTTGCCGAGCTCGTCTAAGAGAAGTAAAACCTTTTAAATAAGAAAACTCAACCTCCTAAAAACATTAACATTTCTCTTCACATCTGTGGGATTACCTGTGGCTGCAGGAGCATTTTGAGTGGCACTGCGACTCTCTGTCCTCCTTGGCCTTGTGAGATCTGCAACACCTGTGGGCTGCCGGTGTTTCCAGCACCTGACACCAGCTGGTACTGTGAGAGTGAAAATGACAGTAGATAAATCGCTGGTTCCTTTTAAAAGATAAACAATACACTGAAAAAGAATGAACAAGCCAATTTTTGTTAGATGTGGTGCTCTGGAGCTGTCACAGTGTATGTTCAGAGAATCACAGACTTTGGCAGGATTTTAAAGAACAATCAGCAATGTGTGAAACTCTGATAAGAGCCAGATGAGAGCAGTTTTATCTTTGAGGCCATGAACAAATGAATCCTGACGTTTGAATTTTAATAGAAACATTTAGCAGCCGAGCTCGTTATTTCCTTGTTCTTCTAAACCGAGCAAAACTAGGCTGAATAATCCAAGGAGCATTTTCTGCTCTGAATCCTCAGAGACAAACTGAGGTTTACTTTGGGTAACAGGTAAACAAGCACATTTCCCTAATCATATGTTGCAAGCCAAGCTTAACATTAATGAGTACTAGCGAGGTAAAAGGAAGAACAAGATATTGGCTAAAAATGATGTCTCAGGGCATTTCATAACCAGACAAATTTCACAACACAACAGTTGTAATAAGTGACAATGCACCAAAGGTGGAAAACTTGACTGACAGAAAGGTCATTATTGAAACCAATTTTCTTATCCATTTCTATCACTAAGTTCAGCATCTACAACGCCCCATTTAACTGCATCTATAAATGAGGACCGATGCAACTGTGTTAGCTCTAAAAAACTTCTTAAGAGTAAAAGAGGAAAAACAAGTATGGAGCATGTACTGCAGGAAAAACACTAATCTGATTAAACAAACATGCGACTCTGCACTCTTATGTCTCACCTTTACTCCTCCTTGTTGGTTGGGCTGCTGCTGCACCTGCAGCTGAATTGTGAGGACTTTGGGCTGCCCTCCAGCTTGTCCTCCAGCCCGAGCCTGGGTCAGGGCTGCGAGCTGGCTTCCTTGGAGCACCAGTTTTCCTCCAGGGAGCTGACCCAGCACCAGTCTAGCTGGGGCCTGGGCCTGCTGCTGTTGGCCTGCTTGAGCTGCCTGAACTTGCTGGACTTGAGTGACCTGCTGCTGGGCCGCCACAGCTTGGCCCGATGGAGCAGCAGTCTGGGAGGGCTGCTGGAGAACCAGGGTGATCCGCTTGGCCTCGGCACCCTAGAATCAGATACACAGAATGACACTCATTATGTCTCTGAGGAAAGAGAAACACCAAAAACACAGCTTGTGAAATTCAGCAGCAATGAGTAAACGTCTCTGAGCACCAGCGTGCTGAGGCCCAGCTGTCAGGTTTACACTTTGGTGATTCTGCTTACCGGTGTCTGGGCTGCCATGGCGGGCTGGAGCTGCACCTGACCTGGTGTCTGGACCTGGATCTGAGCTGCCTGGGCCTGGGGTTGTACCTGGATCTGGGCAGTCTGGGCTTGGGGCTGAACTTGGACTTGAGTCTGGCCTTGAGCAATCTGTGTCTGAGCCGGGATCTGCACCTGAACCTGCTGTCCTTGCGTCTGCTGAGGCACGGTGGTCAGCAGCATCTGTTTTACGGGCCCGTTGGGAGACTGCAGTAGCCTCTGTACCCCTGCAGTGCCCACCTTGACTTGGGCTTGTCCTGGGCTTGCCTGATTCAGGACCGTGCCCCCCTGCAGAATGGACATGCCAGGCTTCAGAGGTGTGCCAGACAGCACACGAATGACCTTTCCACTTGTTTGGCCTGTGGCCCCTGAGACAGTCTGCAGGACCTGGGCCTGCCCCTGGGGACCTTTGAGAATGACAATTTTCCCCCCGGCCTGCTGCGTGATGGCAGCTAGCTGCTGAGGCGTGAGCTGGTGGGTTATCTGAGTGAGCTGCGGCGTGGTGGCGGTGGTGGTGGTGGAAACAGTCAGAGGTGAGCTTAGCAGGACAGTGCTACTTGGGGCCACGCTGGTGTTGCTGGCAATGGGTATGGTGGTCTGGGGCTGGATCTGAGGTACAGTATCAACAGGGACAGGGGCTACAGTGGGAGCTGCTGCTATGGAAACAGTCTGAGCAGTCACCACTGGCACTGGCTGCTGTGTGGGGACTGGAACAGGGGCAGGGTCAGGGATGACAGGAGTTGCTACAGGAATACTGAGGCCCGTGTTGACTGGGAGCTCGGGCTCTGCTGGTGGGTCCACTTGGCCCAAAGCCAGCTTAAGCGCCTCCTCCACGGGGTCAGAAGAGCCCTGAGTGAAGGAGTCATCAGGTAGGGCGTCCAGGTTAAACAGGGGCGTGTCCTCAAAGAGGTCCATGATAGGATCTGCCATCTTGCCCTCTCCACACGGGGAGACGGGCACAGCAATTAAAAAAACTCTAAGATGGAAACTAAACAGGTGCAGTCCAGTTTGTCTCAACTTCTAAATGAAGAGCTGGCAAAAGAAAACAAAAACATCCATCAGTGAAGCACATCTAATAAACAGTGGCATTATTATAAAAAATACTGGAATGCTTATTATGCAGCTGAGACTGGTTCCAAACCTGTTTAACAACTAAGATTTAGTATGATTCATTCAATCATTAACACAATTTTGTATTAAAATGCACAGAAAACCCACAGTGGACGGCGGTCTTACAGTCATATGTGGGTGAAAAGCAAAACCTGTTACTTCTAGGGTTGTCATGAACGCAGAAATTTAAACTCTGATATAATACTAGGAAAAAAGTCAAAATGTTATTGATACTAGAGCACCAAAAATAAAAGTCCTAGGCATGCAATTGAGAATTTATGTTTGCACTCCTACACAGCCTGAATTACATGATTACATTGGTGATGTTTGGGTATTGAAATGTTGCTACTGTAGACAGTCTAAAATTCAACAGTGTTCCTGTCATTTTTGACAGGCTAATTTCTCTTCCATGTACCCATCTTAAAAAGTGTTTTTTTCCTTACATCAAAGTACTTTTCGATAACATTAAAGAAGTATATTATATCATACCATACGGATTTGGAATGGAAAAGTATCTTATAATATCTCAATGTTTAAAAAACTTGGACAACCTCAGGTTACCTTCTCCCTTGTTTCCAAAGTTCCACATTTAAAAAAAATTTAAATCAAACACATTTCAGGTCAAAGAAAAATGTTGCACCTTCTGCGATTTGGAAATAGCAGTAGGCCATATGGCAATTAAATCTAAATTTTGATTAACTGCCCAGCCTTAGCCTGAACTGATTAATTTGACTATAGCCACCAGTGTATCAAAAAGTCATTTAATTCGATAACTATAGAGAAGGAAAATCTTTAAGGACACATATCCTCCAGTAAACTAATGACAGTCATTGATTATTCATTGCTTTTGTTATTGCATAAAAATCTAAATGCATAGTGTTGTCTCAAAACCAGAATTTGAAACTAAAAAAAAAAAAGATATAAATAACTGCTTTGATTAGGGATGCACGATATTATCTGCCTATCGGTATTGGCAGGTATCAAAATTTCTGCCCATATTTACATCCGATATTTTGCCTTTGAATTTCAGGATACATTGACTGTAAATTTGGTCATTTATACTAATAAATTAGTGGAGTTTTAGGCTGAACCAACAAACCTATGTCAGTTAAGGTCTTTTTCTTTATTTACCCTCATTCTTTAAACTTTAAAGTGTTTTTAAGGACTAAAGTTTGTTTCCTTGGTCATCCTCAAACCTTAAAGTGTGTCCATAAGGACGGAAATTTCTCGTCTGAAAAGCATATTTAAATAATGGTATCGATATCGGTTAAAATGAACCTGTAAATAACGGCATATCAGATATCAACAAAAATCCAATATCGTGCATCCCTAGGTTTGATACAATGTATAAAGATGTCCTAGACACCTAATACTGGTTAGTTTCACTGTTTTTATTTATTTTGTAAGAAAACTAAGGATGCAAGATATTGTATTTCTGCTGATCAAGGATGTGATCAATTATTTACAAATTCATGTTAACAATACTGATATGTCAATGTAGTTCAGACCTTAATCTTCAGTCAGTGAAACACGCCTAAAAAATTACAGTCCCTAAAACACAAATTAAAGTTTAAGAAATTATGATGAATAAAGAAAAAGACTTCAGGTGAAGTAGGTCTGAAGGTCCAGCCTATAACTCCCCTATCCTATTTTTTCATACAGCCAATATCAACAGCTGATAGACGCAGATTTTTATAGCCGAAACATGGGTTGTAAAAATCAGCAGAAACTTTCACATCTGTCAATATGGTTATATTATTGATAATGTTGTGCATCCCAAGTGCCCATATTTTCACATTTTTCAATGTTCCACATTTTTAAAATTCAAATAAAAACACATCATGATTCATTTTTGTGCCTAAAATCAACTCTTAGTTCACTTAATCTTCCAACTACAATCCCCCAAAAGTAAGACACTTCAGTTCTGCAGAGTTATCCTATGCCTCAGTTGATAAATTTGACTCTACAGTTGGAGAAAGGTATCAAAAAGTCTTTTGATATCTATGGAAAGAGAAAAATTTCTTTATTTTTCAGGAAGCTAATGACTGTCATTGATTATTTAATGCTTTTTGTCATTAAGTTCAACATATAAATATGTGGCCACCAAGTCTGAAAATGGGTTTACCATTGTCTCAATGCCATTATTTACTAGATAGCTAGATACTGTTACCAGTTTTGATACTATATATTTTAAAATTTCTCTGTTTTAATTTACAAAAAACTGGTGAAACCTCCTATACACTGTCTGGACTCCACACAACATAGGCAACGTTTCCATACAGAAATATTACCAATGTTTCCTGCAATTAAAACACTGTACAAGAGTTTCCTTGCAAAATCTGGTAGAATAATAAAGCAACTGACAAAAAAGATATACTTTAAAGCTTTGCAACGTTTTAAACAGTTCTATAACTGACACAGAAAGTAAGGTTTTAAACACACTGTGTGAAAAAAGTATCTAATTTTCTGAAAAATGTAGTTACGTCTGAATTGTTTCCTTCTCAATATCACATTTGTCTTAATCCAAACACAAGATAAACATGCACATTTTAGTTTTGCGCCAAACGCGCTTGGTAAAGTTTTAGTGTTCCCAACAAAACAAGGGTCGTAGTAACAAAATTCCCATTTCAGTGTGGTAGAGTTGTTTTCTACTTGACTCACCGGTGTGTAAAAGATAAATTAGTTTGATAACGATGGAGTAGAAGTATTAAACCGATACATAACCTCCTTAAAACTAATGACTCCCTGAATGTTTAAAGGCTATTGTTTTGGAGTAAAGCATCTAAACTCGTGGCTACCGCGTCCAGAAAACAGCCTCAATGTGATGATCAAGGGGTCAGAAACGGTCACTTTAAGTGGTAAAAGGGGGGTTTCACTGAAAAAATACAAAGTTTGACTACCAAGGAAAGATAGTATGAATGAAAATAGTTTACAGTGAAGTCAGACGCGAAGGGTACTGATGCTGGAGGGATAGGATGCTTCCCTCTCTGCTCCTATGTTGCAGTCTTTTCTCTCAAAACCGTCGGCTAGCATTAGCTTGAACCGCCACAAAGATGTGCCTGTTACAAAAGCGTGTGTATCACCGGAAACATATTTAGCCTTAAAAATACAATAAATTATACGTTTAAGATAATTACATAGCTTCTCTGTCATTTACTACCATCCATTCAGTCCACCGGACTCCTTCAATCTCATCAACAAACCGGACCAAACCAAAGCAACGTGCCACAATAACCATTGCCCGTCAACGTTCAGACACGGGTTAGGCCGCAATACTGTTTCACTTGGTCTGCGCCTGTTTTTCGGCAAAAATACCTGAAAATAAGCATCATATTCACTGCCCTAACTCTCTCAGTAATAATTTCGGGGTGCTAAATTTACCTTTGCATCGACACACATGGCTTTCTCCGTCTCACAACACTGTACGATTACAGGAAACGGCCAGGGAAGAGCAGGAACTAACATTCTTGCCAGGGAGAGCGTAGAAAGCGTGCCCCTCGGATGCTACGAGCGCTGATTGGCTGCTTTGCTCCCAAGCCGGCAGCATGCGGGCATTTTATTGGCTGCGTGAGCTATCCATCAAATGAGCGGCCCCTTCTAGGCGGGATAAGACCAATAGTTTGGTTGAGAAAACAATAAATGCGGCCTAGCTGAGATCATTTGACTGAATGATCTCCAACATCGGTGTTTTACAGACATAGATGCTCACACAAGGGAGAACCGTCGTTTTAGCGCTGACTGAAGAAAAATAAACGGCGTTTTAATGAACGAAAATGTTTGTACAGCGAGCATCATAATAGGCCTGTTTGTGAAAGACACGGGCAGTTTTTTCAGGGTTTTAATACATTGTCTACAGCTCAGGAATCACCTTCAACTCGTGATATTGATTGTTTTTCCTATTAAAATTAACATCCCCAATCATGTATGTACATTTAAGGCCATTTTCTGCGATTTTCGCCGAATGTTGTTATCTCAAGAAGTATCGATAAAGGCTTTCTTCCAGATACCAGAGAGATGCTCGTGTGCTTGCCGCGGGAATGCTCTCTGTGTTTGGGATTTAGCGCCCCCTAGCGCTGCTAATGTAAACCATGATTGTTATCAGTTTTAGCTGCCGGTTTCAGTTATTTTAAGAATAGATTATCCTGTTGGGAGATGCGCTACCAACATGTACCCATGTTTCTGTTTTTAGCATTGCGTGGACTGTAGTTGTAGTAATAGTATTAATAATAACAAAAATAATAATTATGACATTCGGTTATATTAGCACTTTTCAATACAGGGGCAAATAAAGTACTTGACACAACATATGACAGAGCAGACAGAAGAAGAGCACATACAAAGGAACGAGCAAGCAATACAAGAAAGACAACGATATAGTGAGAAATAAAACAATAATAAATCAAAATGTATTGAGAGGAGAAGCAAAATGAGGGACTTATTCATTTCAGTGGTAGTCATGGTCATGGTTTATTGGCATACAAGAATAGGAAGTATCTATATGTATTCAAGTTATGTAATTGGGAAGTTTTTTTGCTGTACTTGTACTGTTCTGAATGGGTTAAAATCAGTAATACTACTTTAACTTATGTACACTTTTAGACTTGGGCAGGAAGTAACTACTTACATTTACTCAGATTACTGTTATTGAGTAGTGTTTTTTTGTGCTTGTGCTTTTTTCAGTCCATTTTAAAATCAGGACTATTACTTCTACTTAAGCAAGTTTTCACCAGAGTAACTTTACTTTTACTCGAGTACTATACTAGTGTATTTATTCCACCTCTATTGACTACACATAACACATAGAGAGAGAATGATTCCTCATTACAATCCATAAACTACAGATTCCATAAATATTCACTCCCTTTAAAGTGAATGACCTAAATTAACAGAGGTCCAGCTAAGTGCTGCAGAAGTCTCACAGTTAGTGGAATGGGGACCACCTGAGTGTAATGAATTTATCTCAAGTGATTGTGAGGTAAAAACACTTGTGTCTGGAAGCTACAGGCACTGGTTGATCAGTATTCCTGGTTACTATTACACCATGAACAAAAAGAACACTCCAAGCAACTCAAAGACAAGGCTACTGACAAGTATTAGTCAGGGGATCGATACCAAAAAAAAATCCAAGGCACTGAACGTCCCCCAGAGTTCAGTTAAATCCATCATCAAGACATGTAAGGAATATGGCATGTGTGTGAATCTGTCTAGATAAGGCCGTCCCCATAAACTGAGTGAGCATACCAGGAGGAGACTAGTGAGAGAGGCCACAAAGACATCTATAATTACTGTGAAGGAGTTACAAGCTTCAGGAGCTGAGATGGGAGAGACTAATATTAAATCTGGACTAGAGTTCACCAAAAGGCATGTGGGAGACTCCGAGGTCAAGTGGAAGAAAGTTCTTTGGTCTGATGAGACTGAAAAGGTACTTTTAGGTCATCAGACAAGACGCTATGATTGGCGGACACCAAACCCTGCACATCACTACAAACACACCACCTCCACGGTGGTTGCAGCATCATGCTGTGGGGATGCTTCTTAGCAGCCAGCCCTGGAAAGGCATGTAAAGGTAGAGAGTAAAATGAATGCAGCAAAATCAGGAAAATCTTGTAGGACAATCTTACTCAGCCTGAAAGAAAACTACAGCTTGGGAGAAGATTTATTTTGAAGTAAGACAATGACCCGAAGCATACAAAAAAAACCTCACAGAAATGGTTTAAGGACAACAAGGGGAATGTTCTGGAGTGGCTGAGTCAAAGTCCAGTCTTCAATCCAAGAGAAAATTTGGGGCTGGACTTGAAAAGGGCTGTTCACACCTGATCCCCATGCAACCTGACAGAGTTTTGCAAAGAAGAATGGAGTAAAACTGCAGTGCACATGTGCAAGCCTGATTGAGACTCAGACTCAGCGCTGTGATTGCAGGCAAAGGTGTGTCTACTAAATACTGGACTTGGAGGGGGTAAATATTTATGCAGTCACTTATCTTACATTACATATTTTTGTTTAATTGACATTAATTTGTAGAAATCTGTTTCCACTTTGACATTATGGAGTTTTTTGTACTTTTTTGTAGCAAATTACATGACCATTGACCATGATTGATTTATAAAATCAATAAAAGGTTAAAACATGTAAGGGGATGAAAACTTTTTATATACACGGTATGATCCTTTAGCTGATCTTTAACCTCCTTTCTCAAACTGGTGTGTATACCAGCTTTATTCTTTCTTTCTTGGATGTTGAAGTTCATCTTTATTTTTTCAGTATTTTTGATCCATGAACTATTTCAACATTAGGGACCTCATACTGAGAAATACCTTGTCAAAATACACAGATCTCCTGTTTAGTTAAGGGACGGGACCTTTTATTTGAAGTTCTTTACATTGTGCATTTTCTAAACAAAGTTAGGTTAAATGACATTATCACAAATCAGTCAATGCTCAGCGATCTCTATCAACTGATAACTATTCCTTTTCTCCTCAGCTTTAATGTCAGTGAGGTTGTTTCAGGTAGATTAAATGGCTTTTAAAGACACTGGAAACCAGACCTAGGGAGGGTTTTTTTCTGTGAAGGAGCATATATAACTTTGATAAGGAAATCATACACTACAGTCTCCCATCTACTGCCATTAAAAAGTCTCCAGTGAGTGCATTAATGTGACACCATGAATTAATGTCATGGCTCTCAATTTTGCAGGAATTCGTACTCCCCCTAAAATCATGAGAATGTGATTCTAATAGAAGCTGGAGATGGTGGCCATGAAGCAGGCAAGCGTGAGTGACTGCATGTGACAGCGCTCTGCACTTCATCCACTGCAGCCCTGCAGAGAGGAGCCTGCCTGCTCGCCAGAGCCTCCATCTGTCTGCGGCCCTGCGAGGAGTATCCGCTATCCACCACACTCAGCTCCACGCTGCTCCGCTCGGTCCACGCCAACGCCAACTCTGCTGGTGAGAGCTATATTTACAAACAGCTGCCGTGGCACTGAGAGCCCTGAGAGGAGGGAGGATCACTGATTTACATGAGCAGATTAAATTGTCAAAGCAAGCTGAAGTATCAACATGGTGATTTCTGGATTATAATCTATGAAATATTTCATGTGTTCTTCATAGAAATGTATGCAAAATGAGCCAACTTCATATGATTTTATTTTGATATTTTCTCCTCATAGAAATTTCTGTGTAAATAAACATTTTTAGCAGGTCACAGACAGGCATATGAAGGAGCATCAGTCATACAACAGCAGAATAAAGGGAAAGTGTTCGCTAGACAGGAGGCCATGTGGAGCACAGCAGACAGATCAGTGAGAAAAATAAAAGTATCTTAGCACAGAAGCCCACATTGCACATGGCTACTTGATATTTTTGTCACAATTAAAGGATCTCTTAGTTTACAAACCCAACAAGTATATTTATACACATAAATAGAGCAAATCAAATCCACAGATAATCATTGTCACTGATCAATTAGATATGGAAGCCCAGATGGACATACATCCGTGCACTTCATGTTACTGAAAGAGTACATTTAGATTTTTGTCGACATTTCAACACTTTTAAGCCATTATCTTAAGATAAAAGTGCTAGTTTTCTTGAAATAACAAGCCTATTTTTTGACATATTGAGTAAGGAAATGAAAGCAAGTCCTTATTGCAGGGAATCCGGTGCTGTTAGCCAAAAAATAACAAGATAAACGAGACTAGATCTTAAGAAAACAACCAAAATTGACTCATTATACATCGAGTAAGGGCCCAATCCACAGGTGCAGTTTCTTTTCTTGTTCTTTTCTCCCAGGTGACTTTTTTGGTTAAAATGATTATGAAAACTCGAGTTCTGGTCCAGAAAAGTAACCTTTGTTGCAGCAGATTTTAAATAAAAAGCAAATAAAGACGTGCATGAAACGGAAATGAAGTACAATCACTCACTCAATCAATCAATCAATCAATCAATCAAACTGAGTACCCTCAGTTGAAAGTAGTTCTACTTTTGGAGTAACACTGTGTTCATTAGTGTCACTTCTGACCAATTAAAATCAAGAAGGGGCGGGCTTCTGATACCAGCTTTGTCAACAACAACGGGGGAGGAGAAACCAACCTAAGTCATGTTTTTAAAGGTAAAGTTTCCAGGTGTACAACTGCTGCGAAATTTTAAGGAAACTATTAAGCTATTAAATAGTTAAAAACAACACTATGGATAGAGCTGAGGGACTCAGAAGTCAGCTTTTGTGACCTCTCAGCACAAGTGCTGGTGTGAAGCTGGTGTTAGCACAAAAAAACAGCAGCAATGGACACAGGCCCAAACATACAGTAAAATGCATGCATGCATGTCCTCTAAAGGCTTCCATATTTTGGCTTATTTCCCCTCTTTTTCTCCTGGCCTCAAGTGACGATTATATTTATCTCGTTTTGCATAAAGCACATCCTTTCATGCATTGTATAAAGAGTTACAGATTGAAGCCTTTTCTCTTTCTATCACTGCTTGAAATCTTCCTCCACCGTCCTCACAAGGGGAAGACCAGGAACCCAGAGAAGGTTGAGTACTTCCAGCCCCCCATCAGGTTTCCTCGCTCCAGTCTCAGGTAGGCTTTGTCCCCCTTCTCCATGATCACCAGGCCGGCGTTAGTGGCTGCTTCTCTGGTCACGTCCTGGTCCCCAGCGAACGCTGAAATCATGGGCCAGCCGTTCAACATCAGACTGACCTACAGGAAAGCAGATCAGTCAGTCAGTCTTTATTTATAAAGCGCCAAATCATCAAACTAATTATACCTGGATGTTTTCTATAAAGATCAGTTTTCTTACTGACTGATAGTATTAAAAGTAACAGGGATGCACAATAATGAGATTTTTTCAATATCCAATAAAACCAAATGTATTTTTGCTGATACTAATATTGATATAAATGTAGTTCAGACTTAAAACTTCAGTCCTTGAAATCCACGTTAAAGTTTCACGAATGAGGATAAACAAAGAAAAAGATTTCAGCCGACATTTTTCTGGTGGTCCTGCCGAAAAACCCCACAAGCTTATCACTTAGTACAAACTTATTATTTACATACAGTTGATATTTATAATAATAACAATAATAATAAAATATTATTATTATTAACAATAATAATAATAATAATAATAATAATGTTTATTTATATAGCACTTATTAAAGGCAAAAATAAAAAAAAGTTTATCACTGAAAAACACAATAAAAAGAAAAATAATCATTGTTTTAAAAATAAAAAGAATACAACAAGAAGTAGTAACAAATTTGACAGACTAAATAGAAGAATAAAAAAGGAAGGAAAAATTAGATAACATAATAAATACCTTAAGCAGTGGAAAAACACTCAAAAGACAAGGTATCATGGATAAAACACAATTCACAAGAGGACTTTCTGCTAAATATACGGCATATATCAGCATTTACAGCTGACATAGGCTGATATCTGTATCATATATATTGGTTGTGAAGATCAGCGGAAATTTCCAGCTCTGCTGATACAAATTAACTCTTTAAGGTAACACCGGCAGATAGCGTTATCATGTTGATGATATTGTGCATCCCTATAAAGTTCAGAGGCTTTGAAAAACTTCATCAAAACAGGTGCATATGAGAAGAATGAGTCCATCAAAATCTACGGGGAAACTTCTGCACACTGTCTCTACATTGCACCAGACTGGTGTTTTGTTTTTTTTGTTTTTTTTGTGCACTTTACAAAATGTGCAGGAGTTTGGGGTCATTAAAACCAAGACATAAGTCAATATGTGCTGTCTAGGATCAATAATCATATTGGTATGGCTTCAAAATCAGCATTCATATTGTTTAATTTTGACTAAAAATGAAACAAAGTTAAAATTCTGGACAACCCTAACAATGAATAAGGTTGTCATCATTTTTAGTACCTCAGTTTCAACTGGTGTAATGCCTTGTGTTTAAAAACAATGCAATATTTTAACAAGAGAGAGGACGAAATAAACAAATGCACTGGTAACGTTTCAACACTGGAATGCTGCCAATGTATTTGTGCAATGTAGACAGAGTGAAGGAAATTGCCTGTGTTCCTTTTTGGGTACAGAAGAAGAAAACAAGAAATTACCAAAGACAGAGTGTCCAATCACAGTTAATAAATCTGGTATTACAGCCCTCATCTAGACCAGTGGTTCCCAAACTTTTCAGCCCAGGACCCAGGACTTAACCCCACTATCCAGGTGTTCAAGCATATAATGATACAGTCATGCACAGTCATGTTCACTCACTGGCATCTTAAACATGCCTCAAGTCACTCTGGAAACAATGTTTTGGAAAGCACCCCCCCCCCAAAGAGGTTGCAACCCCCATTGCATCCAAGCCCCCACTTTGGGAATTACTGGTCCAGACCATACCAGTAAAAGTGTTTGGAGAGACCCTAATTAATCCACCAAGGAAAGCCCCCCCAAAAAGAAGAAAATCTTCCTCAAACAGGCAGAAACCTCGAGCAGAACCAGACTCGCTTACAAGCAGCCATCTGCCATGATCAGACAAACATAAGGGATAAAGGACTGCATGCTTCTGAGGTCTCATACCTGAATAGTTTGTCTGTTGTAAGCCTTCACAACATGGAAGTTGAAGCTGTACACTCCTCTTCTCGGAGCGTGGAAGACGCTGCTTTCTTGGTCAAAATGAGTGCCAACGTTCACCAAAATCTGTAACAATTAGAGAGGGAGACGAAGAAAGGTGAGACAATGTCCATTCAACTTTATAGAAAAACAAACCTTACAGTCCCTGTAAAGTCAAATACAAACTTTGTGTTTTAACACAGATATGTTGGAATAAGGTTGCTGTGAAACATTGAGCTCCATGAGTGACTGAATTTTGGATTATGACCATTAGAAAGTTGTTCACCTCTTTCCTGGCTTAGTTTTATTTATTAAATACAGGAGCCAATGGCATCACCAGTCTTGATGGGGAATTACCTCACTGCCCTAATGTCACAATGATTAAAAAATTAACAAGCTGTTCATCTCGGTACAGTGTGTCGTTACCTGATGTCACTTCCTTCACTGAAAGTTAAAATCCAGTTACAGTACATGCTGTGTTTTTGCACATTGTGAGGTAAATTTCCCTAATCTTTCAGCTACGGTGGCCTACAGGCTGTAAAGGTTTCAAAACGGAGATATTTGTACCAGAAAACAATAAATTTAATCCCAAACTTCTGTCTCTCTGCTCTGGCAGAGCCAGGAAGCTTCACTCTGATCAGAAGCACTTTTTAAAATCTAAGAGGATTGTATTTCTCATGAGTGGGTGTGGCTTCAGATCATTCAAGGACACGCCCACACCATCCTAGAACACATCTTACTGCCTCATTTTCCATAATTTTGAAGCGTAATTTTTTTAAGCTTAGAGATGTTTTTCATGACTGCACTTTGGCATTTTGGTTCATAACACGGTGGCCTGTCATACAACAAACCTAAATACAGATTTTATTACATCACTTTACCTGAACTTTAATGACTGCAAAGGTCATGTTTATGTTGCTCTATAATACTATCACCAAGTTAAAGCTTTAAGGTCAACCAGCCATTTCCACTTTGAAGATTTAGAGTTAAAACAGAGGTGATCAAACCTTTGCAGTGGCTGTTCTGAAGCTGTGGGTCAGTCAAACTATTCAAATAAGAAGTGCTCTGTTATTTAACCAGGCAGCAATGCAGGTTAGGTAAAAAACTTCTTTAAGTATTGCTCTGTATGAGTTTGTGTTATCATATGTATCACAATACTGGGTTCAAAAGAGAATTTTATTATGATCAGGTCTTATTTTTGGCATAGCGTCAGTTTTGCTAGAACTGGACCACATTTCTGTATGACATAAAGACTAAAAACAACTCTAAAATCTTTCATGATGTGAAAGATGCTATCGCTCTTCTGCCGACAGCACGAGCCCCCCCCCCCGTGGCCCAACTGCCTAAAACGCACGCTAAAGTGCCCTCCTGGTTGGCAAAACACACTAAACTGCCCTCTTGGGTGGAAAAAACACACTAAACTCCAGAAGACCATTAGGACCAAGAAATACTATGAAACATTACTGTTGCATGACTTTTATGTTGGGCCCTTTTTTGATCTATATTGAGCCAGAACTATATCTCACAGAACCAGTTTGGATTATCTGGTGCTAATATGGTGTTAGAATGCACTAGAATACAGGAAATGCTATTTCATTATATGCTATATAATGTGCCATTTGTATAACATGTCTAAAGTGCCCTTGAAAACACGCAAAACTCAGTGCCCTCTTCAGTGGTGAGAACGCACTGTATGCGCCCTTTTCTTTTCGCCCATGCCCTTGAAAAAGTCTGTGCACGCCACTGAGTGGAGTGATTAGCTCGGACTTAGCCATAGCTGCAATCTTGTCTGAACTGGACAACATGTCTTTATTAAAACAATGGCAGAGAGCCACACTGAAAGCTTTCTGTGACAGAAAAGATGTGTTGGCTCTTCTCCCGGCCTGCTTCGGCACAGATCTGTGATTGTTACGGATGGGTTTACAAGTGAAACCCATGGCTGCTGCCGCGGTAGATGTTAGCTCGGATGTAGCTGCAGGAAAACGGCAGTTTAATCGAAACTGGACCACATTTCTGTTTAAAACAAGAGCAAAAAGCCACACTGAAATCTCGTCTTGGCAGAGACGTTTTTGCACATCTTGACACCTTGGCATCAATTTCACTCACAGAGAAGCCCCGCCATTAACAGTCTAAGGCAGCGGTAATGTTGTATTATCTTGTCTTTCTGATTGGCCCGTCATGAATGCGACAGACAGAACGTTCCTCCAATCGTCTTTCGAGAAATTTTTTTAAAAATCCTGCCCTTCCCAAACACTTTCTATGGGAGCTTTCCCAGATGAATGCAATGAACCTGTGAAACAGTCTTAAACAGTCTAACTGGCAGATAATGCTCCGTCTTCAGTGCTGTGACTACCTTGTTCTGGGGAGTAGGCGGAGCTACTCCTCTAACCTGTCCGGCATTACAACAAGCATCCGGGATAGTTGTGGTCAGCCATATACTAGGGTTTAACATAGTTTTATTTTCAATGAAATGAGAATAACAAATAACAAACCCACAAAAATACTTTTTTTTTGAAAGGTTGTGATGAAATAAATCACCTTTATTTATATTTTTTCATAGATGATTGCCCCTTATTTGCATTGATCATACTGTAAGGCATTGTTCATTGTGGCTCTTAGTTCATAACTTTCTCTGCTTCTGCCTGAGTTTTACTTAGTAAGAAAAATGCTTTTAAACATTTATTCAACTTGACTTGATGAGGGTTAGTGTCAACAGATAGCTGCTTCAGCTGCACACTCCTTGGCCTCTTGAATCATTATTTAACACTGCAAAGGTCTCCCAAAATATTTCCCAGAATAGCCCTAAAAGTTGGTGAAAAGCTGCCCTGTCTGAAATTCAGTGTTGACCTCATTATCAGCCTCCTCCACCTCTGAAATCTAATCGTATGTGCATCTTATTGTCAGAGGTCGTCTGGCTGAAGCTGCTTAAAAATGAGAGCTGTGTGGAGAAAACTGGAGCTTGATTTTGATTGATGCACAGAAAAGATATCCTTTTTCTTTGAAATAGAGACAAAGCCATGGGGAAGATCTAGAATTGTTGGAAAAAGTAATTCCTCGTCTTTCAGAGGTGAGTTTTGTGACATACATGGTTAGATTTATACTCACATTATCAAAGTAGATGATCATGGTGCGGTTGCTCATGTCTGTGGGCTCGTGGTTCGTCTGCCTGCTGGCCGAGAAGGCCACTCTGCCTGAGCCGGAGCGGACCGACATGCCCAGAGCGTTACCGGCCGGCTCGGAGGAAGGAGTGGAGTCACATACGACCAAACATTTCCCCTCCAGGATGATGGGCTCTGTGTCATTCTGGGCCCTGGACTCCTTTGGTCCCCACATTAAAAGCAGGAGTAGGAGGATGGGGAGGTGGGAGGGGAGTAACCTGGGATGCATCACTGAACCTGGGATGTTTAGTCAAATATCTGTGATAGCTTCTAAGGTGAAGAGATGTCACTTTGGACAAAGTGGGATGAAAATAAACATGCTACGATGAAGAAATATGGCTGTGTGACAGTTTCCCAAACTTTAACCTCTGTTGACTCTAATAAAAACCCAGGTGGGACAAGCAGATAGGTCTCAGAAACTAATGCTAGTCTGAAAAAACACAATGCTCACTGGATGTCACTGCCTGTCATCCTTTTCTGTGTTTTGCCCCCAAATCCCCTCAGTGTCTTGTGTGCTGAATCAGCAGGGGCAAGAGTGACAATCACACCAAAAATCTCCTGATATTTTCAAGTTGATTTCATCAGCAAAAAGCCTGACAGGACGCAGCTGTGAAGTTTGGAGAGAGAAAAGAGCAGAAAAGTGAGTAAAGATCTGAATGAAGGAGGGGATGGTTTAAAAAAAGAAGATGGTGAGAGAGGTGAGGACAAACAAACAGTGGATATGAGTCTGGAGAGGTGACAGGGAAAAGATGTCGGACCCAGGAGGGAGCAAGAAACAGAGAGGGAGAGGGGGAACAACTCCACTGAGTGGCCATCTGTCTTCTACACGTATCCCCTCCTCCCTACCAATGCTGCCATGCACAAATTCCCACACATGCACACATCTACACACTTCTTTGTGCTTTTGGTTCACACTTGTGCATGCACTTTTATCAGCTAGACATTAAACATCACTTTCTCCACTTATTTGCTCTCAAAATATATAGTTGGACTTTAAGATTTAAACATGTGACCCTTAATAATCATGAATATTTAAAGATAATTCATTTAACATGGGTACCATCCTGTATAAAGACGTTTTTTTTAGCTTTAATAAAGCATCATACTCAAACACAGCTGGTATAATAAATACAATAGGAGAAGAAATGTCCTAAAATCATCCCAGAGCAGTTTAATCTGAGTATTTCAAGAGAATAAAAACTAAAAGATCACCTGTTTCCGTCAGAGCAATCTTGTATTCCATATCAGGTGAAAACAGCAGCTTCCTCTCCTGAAATCTTGCTAAAAATCTCCGTCTTCTTGCCCCTGTATCACATTATTTCAAAGCACGGCAGTCAGTCTGATCACCACCGATGCCAGCTCCTGCTCTGATCTCTCTCTCCCTCTCTCTCTCTCATACAGCAACACCCTCCCTCTCCTCCCGCTTCTTTCTCACCCTCTATGTTACATCCTCCCACTCACCTTTACAGTGAAGTAAAGAAAAACGGAGAGAGGATAATTGGGTATGTGAGCTGCTTCAAAGAGCAAAGCTAATGTAAGAGTGGCAGGTGTTTTTCTTCTTTTATTTTCAAGTATCCAGTGTAATCAGTGATCACCTTGAGAGTGGTTTTCAAGTTAAAAGGGATCCAGAGATCCTTTGGTGCTTGAATGCATGAATGGGAAATCAGATTTACACCTCGAATGTCTTATAAAGCCAGGCTCTTTCATATGATACTAAAGACGAGGGTTGTCTTGACACCAGACTTTAACACCTTCAACAGGATGCTAGTAGAAATCAAACAATATTGACACCTGTTTTACTGCATGGCAACACAGATAGAAGTCCAATTTTGGCTATTTTCTTGTCCTGTTTTCAGTGCAGGAAACCCCTGAAAGCTGCCAAAATGGCACTCAAACATTGGCAATGTATTTGTGCATTAAGACGGTGCTATCTTGGTTTTGTTCAGGGCAGGTTTGAGTCAAAAATAGGACTGCTCATTAGCACTTTTCAATACTTTTCAGTGGATCATTTAAAATCTGAGATTGTAGAACAGGGGAGTCAAACATAAGGCCCTGGCCCGTGGTACAGTAATATCCATAAGATCATTGCATAGTTCCATCATAACTGACCCTCCAGTATAAGGTCTGGAGATTTTCTCCAGTATAAAAATGTAAACTTAACCTTGATGATTTCAAATATCCTTGTTAAAGCCATTCAAATCTGAAAAAGAGTGAAAATAAAGAGGTAAAAAAACCAGGAACACTGGAAAAGAAAATTTGTGTTTTCATTTCTTGTTTCTTAAAATTCTGTCTCAAACTTAGGATTTTGACTTTTTATTCCATACTTTGACCTTTTCAGTGCATGAGTTTTACTTTTAATATCATATTTTGACATTTCAGATTCACAGCTTCAACTTTTTAACTCATTATTAAAAAATTTTCCTCATATTTTGACCATTTCAACCCCTAACTTTGGCTGGGTAATCTTATGTTTTACCCTTTGGACTCAAAATGTAAAATTCTATCTCATATTTTGACCTTTAAACTCATGACTTTGAATCTTACCTTGCTTTTTGATTTTCCAGACTCATGAATTTGAATTTCTTTCTCATACATTTGCCTTTTAAAAACACAAATTTTCCACTGTAATTTTGTTTTTTGACATCTTAGCTTACTTTTTAAAATTATTTTCTTGAGCTTTAAAGTTATATTTTTGACTTTTTAAATGTTAAGTTGTTTTTTCATCAGTGGTTTTCTTTATGTTTTATTACTGTTGAAAAGGAGGTTGACAGTTTATGGTTGAATGTGGACCATGTTAGGCTCTTAGGTTAGACCTAAATCCAGTATCTGGCCCCTCCTGTGATTGAGTTTGACACCCCTGATTTAGAACACGCTGAGTCCAAAAGCGTCAAAAGTGTTGAAGTAACAAAAATATTGACAACTTTTTCTGTTACTTGGGTTGTCGTGATGACAGAAGTATGAGACTAAGTGTTCTGGGCTATCTCAGGTGAAGAGTTTGCAGCGTGCAGCTAGCCTGCCTGTAGCCACGTGACCGTATTTCTAAACCTTGCAATGCAAAGCCTCTCCAGCGCTGAATACAACTCCGTGTACCTCTTCCCACAAAACAAAGCCTGGATGTAACTAAATATCTGAGCTGGTTCTATCTAGGACTGCTGACATTAGTCATTAATCCTCAGATAGATTATGGATGAACCCCCAGTTATGTTACAGGCTAATGGGAAAATAAAAGACACCTCTACTAGCCCTAACATTAAGTATAATAAAGAAAAAAAAGTAGAAAGAAAGGACTGGTTTTCATGACTGGAGATGGAAGCTGGGTAAACTCACCTGCATGCCTGTCAGCTGGGCCTCCTGTCTTGTTCACCTGAGAAGGTGTCATGGTGAGTGTCAAGCCCAAGCCTTTTTTCTTCTGTCATGAAAACAGTCTTTTACTCTACAGGCTGTCTCTTTTCTTTATTACACTCAATGCTAGGGCTAGTGGATGTGTGTTTGTTTTCTTTACCCAAGCTTTGCCCGTGATACAGTTGGGGGCTCGTCCAGGATCTATCTGAGGATTAATGACTTGTGCCTGGTGTCCTCGATAGAACCAGCTCAGATAGTTACATCCATGGGGCTTTTCCATTACATGGCGTGGCTTGACTCTGTTTGGCTAGGCACGGCAGACCAGCACGGCAGGGGATTTGGTTTTCCACCACAACCGAGCTACCCGTTTGAGGGCGCGTCTGGAGGTGATGAGGCAGTGTTTTGAGCCCTCCTTGATTTCTCTACACTGTCTGATCTGATAGACTGACAGTGCTGAACTCTGCTCTTTTCACATTCTCTCTCTCCCTCTCTCTCTCTTTCTCTATCATAATCAATTCATGCTTATCATCAAAAGGAGAGAGTTTTCCTGCACGTAAGTTAAAGAACAGTCTTCTTATTATTGATTTATGGGTCTCTAAAGAGCAGAAAATGAACACAATCATATTTTTGGATTGGGCAGTGAGAACGGCATGCTTTACTAGCTCCAGGTTAAAAATTAAAGACAGACTCTGTCATGGGCTAAATGTTTCAAACATCTCCAGGGCTTTATTTTCTTAAGTCTAGAATTTGTCTATCAGACTCGCCAGTGTGAGAAGCTGTGCGCAACTATCAGACTGTAGTATGAGCACAAAAATCTCAAGTTTTGGTCTTGTGTCATAAAAATTTAAGTCATACAGTGAATGCTGACATTAGACCACTACTGTAACAGAGTTGTAGACAGCTGGAGCAGAGGCAGGGACAAAATGCATCTCCCTGTTTCCCCGTGGGGTGAAAAATTATCATTGAGGGGAAAATTGCAACCTGCGAACTACTTCGATGTCAGTGCGGCGTGCTTGGAGATGGGGCTGGTTCGCTCTGGCCCTGCTCTAGAGCAGGGTCGTTTGAGCATGGCTCAGCTTGGCTTGGCTCGGCCAAACTGGTGTTGGAAAAGCAAATCAGCATGGCTTGGTTTGGCTCAGGCTGGACCTCTGACAAATCCAGAGAATGGGCCCTCCCCAGCTGTGATTTATAGATAGCAATAATGCATGTGTGTTGGATCAGGAGTGTGTCCAACTATTTTTGGGTTCTGATGTTGAAATTTTTTATTTGTGCCACTTTTTAACTTACACCAGTTTTTCCAACCCATTTTAGTCACTATTATTTGGCACTTTTCATCTTGCAATTTTTGTCAATTTGTGCCACTTGTTTTTTAATTTTAACCCATTTTCATCACTTTTTTGACATCCATTTTTACAACTTCAAACACATTTTTCCCATTTCTAACCATCTTTTAACCCATTTTTTGCCACTTTTCATCCCACTTTAACTAATTTTCCATCCATTTCTGCCAGTCTTGACCCATTTCTGCAACTCTCTTACGTCGATTCTTTTCTTGCCACTATTAACCCTTTTTCATCACGTTTAAGCCAGTTGTAACTGCATTTCACCGTTTATCTCATCTTTGCCACTTGAAACCCATTTTTAGCATTTTTCTGACTGTTTTTGCCACATATGACACATTTTTGCCACTTTACACACATTTGTCCACTTTAATCCATATCTGCTACTGTTAAAATCCCAACACACCCCCTTTTCCACATATTTGTGCCTTTTTAAACATTTAAATTCTGCTTTAAGCAAAGGGGTTAACATTTTTAGAAGGCTAAAACAGGATAGTTAAATGCTGCTTTGACAAGAGTGGTTATTGTTGAGTTAAAAATAATAAATATGGTTATCACAGCTTAACTTTACAAAAGACCAACATTTTTCTGACCTTTACGGGCCCCAACTGAGCAGAACCCAAGAAAGCTTTCTCCTTTATCCCCTCTTCTTTGTAACTTCTGTCTTGATGTAGTTGGCATCAAAAGTTTTCAGGGCTGATGATCATTAAGAAAACAGGGGTCAGATCACTTTAAAACACGTGGTCTCAAAAGTGTCAAGTGTCAGACTGTGAACAAATTGTAGGCAAACTCCTGCACACTGTTGAAATTGCACAAAAATGTTGGCAACGACTCAAAAGTGAAAGCTGGCGATGTATTCATACTTCGCAGACAGTGTGTAGGAGTTGGCCAACGATTTTAACTGATTTCTTGCTCTGCGACACATTGATCTTTTGAAAAAGATGTATTTCTTAAGCTTTATTAGGTTTCCATTTCATCAATCATTAAAATAATAGATTCTATGGTATAAAGTGTTGGATTTGAACGTATTGAAGCATCCAACATTTTACAGCCTTACCAGAGAGTGCATTAACTAAATTTCTGCTTACATTGTTCACATGTACACTTGAAACAGCCTGATGAAGTAGATGGCAATTGTTTAAAAGTATGAAAACTTTTAGCTTTCAAAGAAAGTGAGGTAGACCAGTGATGCTCAAAAAATTGGGAAGCATAAATGTCAAAACCATCAGGAAAAAATTAAAGCTGGTGTCTATAATAACCTTCATTTAAACCTTCTTTTACATTATTTTAACAGATATGAATCAAGTCATCTACATATTTAATCATCATGGATTAAAAAGCTCAAAACAGTTCATTTAATGCTGTTTCTCCTCTTCATTTCAGGTCTTGCTTTTATCCACTCAGTCACCCATCACATGCTCCTTTCTCACTTTTTACAGTGGCCTGGAGGTGTCAGACAGATTGCACATCCAAAATGCTCTGTATAAGGGAAAACACAACAGCATCTATGGAAAAGACATAAATGAATTCATGAACAAATGAACCACAGCTGAAGCTGGACAGGACCACCTATTGTTTCTGTCAGACTGTACTCCTATCTAAAAGGCTCGCTGCACATTTGAATGATCACATAGCAAAAGTTCTGAATCCCTTGTCCAGTCCACTGGAAATACTGGTTCTGACCCATTATGACTTCCATTGTCGCTGCTTGTGTTCATGTTGTGCTGTAGCATTTGTGTTGGTCTTTGCTGTTAAGGCAGATATGTTTTCCCATTTAATGAAGCATTTTGAGTATGCAACTTGTCTAACATCTCCTGGCCGCCGTGTTTATCACTGTGGTAAACCATGTCAGTATCACCTGATCACAGGTTCAAGGATGTAATCCTTTAAAGGTGGTTTTGTATCTCTACATAGAAAGATGATTTTAGCCTCAGAGACTCCTGGGAAACTTCCCCCATCAGGGCCTTTCTGTCTGGAGAAATAATAAACTCCACTTCCTCTTTGCATGATTTTGTCAAGCAGCCAGAGAAATATTTTCCATCCTGTTTTTCCTCGTCAGACTTTGACGATAGTGATGCGGCTGTTGAGCTCAGCTTTGTAGAGTCCGAAGCCCAAACACACCGGCTGAGTGAAGGTGGTGGCGAAGGTGTGGATGTGGGTGAGGTTGCTGGAAGATCCCACCTCAGAGAAGGTGATGGTGCCTGTACCGTAGTCAACGGCGACAGCTACTCGATTACCGGTCATCTGGTACGTGAGCCGGGTCTTCTTGCGGTTGTGCCACGCAGCCAGCTTCCTGTCATGCTGTTGAGTCAAACTCCATGATACCTGAAATATGAAAAAACAGAACTTTTTAAAATCTTCATCTGAAATCACACATAATCTCTGCTGTATATATAAACAGAAGTGTCTAATTCAAACATAAACCTTTGGAATGAAAAATGAAGCTAATGTGGAAGAGTGGAAAAACTGCATTTCCATCATTGGCCACTAGAGGCTGGCTACAAAAGTCCTAGCTTTTACATTAACACCAGTTTTAAAATGCTCATTCTGACAGATGAAATAAAGATGTTTAAGGCCTGGTTCAACAAACTTTTGGGTTTGGATAGCTCATTTATTTATTGGTAAACATTGTGCATGGGTAATTATTAATGTTACTCTTAATTTACCTGTTTTAATTATATTAAGTATTATGCAAACTTCCACACAATTAGAAGCCTGGCTGATCTGACTTACACGCATATAGGTAGATGCTGCCTCAGCTTCACCTCCTGCATGTTATTAATTTGACTAAAAGTTAGCTACTAGGCATTCCACATTATTATGCAAACAACGTTTTTCTCTGATTTTCCAAATATCAATGCAAATGACAGTCATAATATTTTTCAAGTCATCAGCAGTTAGAGTACAGTTCAAATGTTTTTGAACAAACTTCATAATGATAACTATTATTTTTTTTTAAATAAAAACCTCAAAATGCACTTTTCCACATGTTCCACATTATCAAGCAGGCCACAGGTTTCAGCAATATGGGAAAGAAAAAGGATCTCTCTGCTGCTGAAAAGTGTCAAATAGTGTAATGCCTTGGACAAGGAATGAAAGCACAAATTCCAGCACACACAAAGGCAGCTGTGTAAAAATGATGCTTCTGCTTTGACTCTTGTTTTTTCTTCTTTTTAAATTCAACAAGGATGAGGATGAGAAGTATGGTTACAGGAATCTAATTCCAGTCTTTAAAACACTGACTCAAGAGACACAGTCTTTGTGAAATCTTATAGTTTCAGAGTAAAATTTCATATGATTTGAGAGGGTTTCAGACTTATATGATAAAGTCTTTCAGTGTATGGCAGGCATTAAATTTCAAAAGAGAAACAGCCTCTAGATCTAGAAGATAGACAAAACAAACTCCAAATGATGCTCAGGGAGTGAAGGAATAAAGCATGCAGCAAACAAAGACCCCCTCTTATTTAAAAACAAACAACAAATAAATGCTAGAAAATGGAAACATAAGGAGTTTATATTAGTCAGGCAAATCCAGATGTGTGTTGCACTTTTACCTTGTTGTTCCCAAAGGCATTGCCCTCTTTCCCCTTTCGTCCAATACTTCTATAACAGATGCCAATATCCCAGAATCCCTCTGCTTCCAGCTCCCAGTAGTGTGTCCCAGTGGAGAAGGTCTGAGCGGTGAGGACCTGTGGCCAGTGGTCAAAACGTTCAGGGTGAGCAGCGCAGGGGAGGCGGCTTTTAACACGGCTAGCTGAGCGAAAGTCGTCAGAGATGCTCAGCAGAGGATGAGCCGTGTTCGTGTCCAGAGTCAGAGGACTCGTTACTGTTTGACAGGGACCAAAAAACAAAGGGACACAAGAGTCAGTTCAAATGAAGCCATCTGACTGGACATGAACATTTCAATGATTACTTAAATAATGTGCAACATTAGAGGGACTGGCTTCAATGACTGGGGTCCCTCAGTGTCATACACATCGCTCACAGAGGCACATATTCACTATAGGTCTTTTACAACACAGGCAAAAGAACAACAAAAAAGAACACAACACTGTTAATATCACTGTACATGAAGAGATATTCACAAGTATCTTCTCTTTTTTTCAAAACCCCATTTGGTTCAAAGTCACCAGTAAACAGGGTCTCATTTTGAACCATATTCCATTTTTTTTTTAAACACAGTCTGGCAGTAGACAGTTAACCCTGTCTATTTAAGGTTAGGGTAAGGCTTAAAGTAACAGGAAACCAGAAATTAAAAGTTAAAAACCTGACCTGCAAAACCTGATTACAAAATGTACAATAAACCCATCTTTACAGTCTGCTTAAAGGAAAAAAAGCTCATCCTCCATAAAAACATTCTAATGCAACAAGTGCAGCTGGAGAAGCTACATAGATAACAGAGCTAACATAGATGTAGATACATGATCAATGTAGCCATGTTAGCTTTAGCTCACTTACTGAAGCTCACATTGCTAAAGCTAACTTGGCTATATATATTGGTTTATGTAGTAATGTTAATTTAGTAGCTAGCATATTAATGTTAGTTTTAGCTCACTTACTGAAGCTCACATTGCTAAAGCTAACTTAGCTATATTGGTTTATGTAGTAACATTTATTTAGTAGCTAGCGTATCAATGTTACATTTAGCTCATTTACTAAAGCTTGCATTGCTAAAGCTAACTTGGCTATATTGGTTTATGTAGTTGTGCTAATTTTGTAGCTAGCGTTATCAATGTTAGCTTTAGCTCAAGCTTATCTGTAGATTACAGATTAGAACTAGTGGACAAGTGTATTTAGACTGGGAAGGGACAGACTTGTGACATCAGATATAAAAGGTCAATAGAGGGTTATATTTATGTTTTGATCGTTGTATGTACAGTTGTCATCTTCATAATGAGCTAAGCTGAGCTCAGCTCATAGCTGCTAGCTGCATCTTATTATTTAAACCAGTGGTTCTCAACCTTTTCAGCCTCCGACCCCCAAAATAAAGGTGCCGGAGACCGGGGACCCCCACTGTACCTGAATATGGCTGAACATAGCCAAGCACATTCAACAGCAGTCATGTTCAGACAAGGCCACCCATTAGGGGGAAAAAATAGGAGAGCTTTCTGGGGCCCAGCCAAACTGGGTCAGCAAAATCATGGTCCATTGTAAAGTTAGGCTGTGGTATTTTGTATTTAACCTGAAAAATAACCACTCTTATCAAAGAAACAGTATTTATTTAATTCATTTGCATAGTAAGTAAAAATGTAAATCCTTAAGTCAAAAACAGAATTAAAATAAGTTAAAAGTAGCTTAAATGGATTAATAATGCCAAAACTTGGAGGGAAAGGTGGTGAAACTGGATTTTAAAAGTAAAAGTAGCAGGCATATTAAGTGCTAAAATGGGATTAAAAAGTGGCTGAAATTGCATTAAAGTGGCAAAAATTGGTGGAAATTTGGTTAAAAAGGGATGAAAATTGATACAAACTGGCAAAAAGGGTCAGTTGAGAAAGAAAAAGGGAGAAATGGGTTAAACTGACAAAGTGGGCATATAAAATTATTAAATGTGGCGTGAAAAGTGGTAAAGAGGGGCAAATAGTGGCAATAATGGGTCAACAGAACCAAAAGTAGGTGGAGTGTGGAAAGATTTGGTTTAATGACAATAACAGGGAGAAAAAAAAAGGTGTGGAAAGGGTTTAAAATGGACAAAAAAATTGGTTTTAAGTAGCAAAAATGTGTTAAAATTCGAAAAATTGGTGGGAAAAAGTGATGAAAATGGGTTAAAATATGGCAAAATTGGTGTGAAGTGGCAACAGTGTAATTTAAAAAATATTCTTCATTTTTTTAAAGCATCTGGAGACCCCCTCTCAGTGTTTCACGACCCCCAATGGGGTCCTGACCCCAACGTTGAGAACCTCAGATTTAAACAACAAACAAAAGAAGGGTATCAATCTCTACTGCTTGCCTTCTAAAGGGCATCAAATAAAAATGTAATGCCCACAATGTCACACTCATTCTTTAATAAATTCAAGCAAACATGAAACAAAACACATCTCCCACTCACAGAGCTCTCGTTTGAGGTCACTGAGGCAGCGAAGGGTGGCTGTGATGAACTCTCTGTACTTGCTCTCTATGTCCTCCAAGATGTGTTTTCTGTCCAGACTGATGATATCAGGGACGTAGAGTGGGCAGTTCAGGTCTTCTAGTAGCCTACAATACAAAAGCACAACTCACTACCAGCATGATGACTTATGTTCTGTTTTAAAGGCAGAGTATTGATGGATTAAAGGCAGGTTATACATATAATCTTGTAAAATACCTCCTCTCATCCTGATTCATCTCTATCTCCAACATTCATACCAACAAAAACAGCATATCACACAAACAGACAGCACAGAAAAGGAGACCTGAGTTCTAGCATAACATCAGGACATATGGACATGATCTGAACTTACTTTGTGTCATCTGATTGAAATGCCTATGGAGACAAGAGTGAAGGTTAGCCGAGAAAAAAAAAACACACAGCATAAAGAGATCTATTCATTTATCAGAGGTGAATCTGCAGGGTTGTATATGAAAGCAAACAAACACGGGGTGAAACCTTCATACACATAAGGCCAAACACATCTGTGGCCCTGGACGTTTTATTTTGTTGGAACTTGCAGTTTTTTTCTTCTGCAATGTTTAAGCTTATTCAACACACAGGGAGCTCTGAGACGAGAGCAGAATATATACTTTCTAAAGTCAGATCTGAATTATTTTCATTTCTATGTGAGTGACCCAAGAGCAGCTAAAAATTAGGCTTTCTGGACATGTTTTTATGTGTTTTTTAATCCTTGTCAATCTAGAAACAGATAAAACTTAAAAGTTCAAGTACTCTTAAGGCTGCGCTGTGTAAATCTCATTAACCAATATTTTTTCACAAAAGAACATAAAACAACACATCAGATGTTGAAACTGAGACATTTTACCTTTGCATGAAAACATTTGTTCATTTTGAAATTGATGGCTACAACATATCTCAAAAAATTAGGGACAGGGCCATGTCTATCATTGTGTAACATGCATCTTCTTTTACCAACAGTCTGTAAATGTCTGGGGAGTGAGGAGACCAGTTGCTGGAGTTTTGGGAGAGGAATGCTGTCCCATTCTTTCCTGATGTAGGGTTCTAGCAGCTCAATAGTCCTGGGTCTTCTTTGCTGGATTATTACAATTTATGGTATGCTAAATGTTTCTATTGATGAAAGGTCTGGACTGTGAGCAGGCCGGTTCAGCAAATAAACTCTTCTCCTGTGAAGCCATGCAGTTGTGATGGATGTGGTATGTGGTCTAGCATTGTCTTGCTGAAATATGTAAGGCATTCCCTGAGAGAGGTGTTGTCTGGATGGGAGCATATGTTGCTCTAAAGCCTCTATATACTTCTCAGTTCCTTTCAGATGTGATATCTGCCCACGCCAAAGACACTAATGCAACCCCATACCATCAGAAATGCAGGCTTTAGAACTGTGAGTATAACTAGCTGGATGGTCTCTCTCCTTTTTTAGTCCACAGGACACGGCATCCATGGATTCAAAAAAGAATTTCAAACGCTGATTTATTTGATCACAGAACAGTTTTCTATTTTGCCTCAGTCCATTTTAAATGAGCTTTTCCTCAGAGAAGACAGCAGCATTTCTGGATTGTGTTCATATATGGCTTCTTCTTTGCATGATAGCTTTAACTTGCAATTGTACCAGCAGAATCATGCCTGTGTTTGATGCAGATTTCTCCAGATTCTCTAAAAATGTGATAATATTACGCACTGGAGATGGTGGGATATTCAAAGTCTTTAGAATTTCACATTGGGGAATATTCTGCTGAGATTGTTTACAATTTAAAGATGCAGTTTTTTGCAGAGTGGTGAACCTCTGCCCATCATCACCTCTGAGAGACTCTGTCTCTCTAAAATGCTTCTTTTATACTCATGTTACTGACCTGCTACCAATTAACCAAATTAGCAAAAACCCCTCCAGCTGTTGTTTGTCAGTACCATTTATTCCTCCAACCTTTTGCTTCCTTGTCTCTAATTTTTGTTTTATGTTGCTGCCATCAAATTTAAATGAGCTTTAATTTTTAATGAAATGGTATCATAAAACTCTTTATTCTGTTTTATTTTCATTTTACAAAGCTCCCCAACTTTTAGGGATTTGTGTTTGTATTTAAGTTTTTGGCTGTAAAAATTGTTAAATAGATTTTCTGATGATTTTTTTGGTTCTTGTGATATGACCAAAAAAAGAATAAATCAAGAAACAAATTATATCTGCAAACTGTCCAAGAATACAAGATTATTTCTACCACTTCATAATATATAAACATCACAACAGATAATTTAATTCACTTGTTTGCACACAAACCTCAGCAAAACATTAACTCTGCAAAGGAATGAAACCTGATGGATGAAAAACTTAATCCTCTTGACTATTTTCCTCTTGTTTTTGAAAAGAAAAGTTAAATTAATGATGCCACGAGGGACACTGGAAAAGGCTTTGAAAATCTTCTTTCTCCTCGCTCAGACTGCATTAAGGTCCTACAGTAACACGGCATTTTATTAGAGAGAACAACTGTATGTGATTACGTCTCATTAAAGATAGATCCCACACTGTTAAGTTGGTTGTTCTTCTTTTTATTTAAGCTCAGTCAGAAAATCTGACATCATACAGTCCTTTAGTGCTTTTTCAACATTAAATTCAGGATCCAATGACAGTAAATGGTTTGTTTTGGTAGTTTTCCTCTTGGGATCAAACAAACAGCTTTTTGGATCTGATTATTATTTAACACTGTTTCTTTCAGAGGCTTTGATTTTTTTATTTCCTCTGTTTTTGGAAATGTGAAGAATGTTTCTGATCGTTTTCTGTTCAGTCCCACCACCTAATGAGGTGAGATATGCCACAAAGGTTTACACATTACCGCATGATGTCTGTATTTACTGAGTAACTAATAAAACTATTATATTTCTTTTTAAGGGTGAATTTTTCTGGCTTATATGCCTGTATTCAGATAGGACAGTACATAGTCAGAAAGAAGAGAAAAAGTGAGAGTGGAGATTTAATGACATTCAATGAGGCTTCACAGTGTGCTAAGCATATGTCTCAAATGTTTTAAAAGTATTTTATAGGATAAAAAAGCAGGAAACAGGTACAAGAACACATTACTGGGCAAACGGCAACTCTATATCACTGATACATGCCATCATTGCACTGTTTTTTTTCATTATGCTTTTCAATAATACTTAAAAAGGTGAAGATGAAGCTGGTGAGATGAGATGTCAGATTTGCATGCACTCTTTGATAACACACTACACTGGGCGAGGGTGCAGGAAGTTGGGTACTGAGGGTCCCACAGCACTCCCCTGCTGGTGACAGGAGGTGCACATGCAAAGAGTTAATATGTCACTATTCAAATACAACCACTGTCTGAATGGGCTTTTTTTAACTATAGCTAAATATTATAAGGTGCCTGTCAGAAGCAATTACAAATTTGTCTTTTACATGCAAACACATTTAATTTCTCTGACTGAGACTGGTATCACATCAATCAACAGGGTCAGGGAGGTCGGCGTATCTCGGGGAGCAATTTTGGTAGCAGAAGCAAAGCAATCTGGCAGAGAAGAAGAAAAGTTTTACTTCTGTTCTGAAAGCTCCAGTCTACATAAAAAAACATACAAAGTAGAAACTTGACCCAAAGGATCCTGGGTCAAGCTGCTGAGAGTGTCTGCCAACGTAACACCTGATGTCACACAGCTAACAGACACACGGCTTCGCAGCATGGCGACCAGTTAGACATTACTGCACATCTTTGGGCAGCACAAAATGAAGCACACCTAGGGTGTCTTCAGTTAGAGTGAGTTTTTAATTTTGACGTTTTAATCATTAATGTATGGTTGTTTTTATTGTATAAAAACAACCATACATAAATAACCAACAATTATCAATGAATAAAATGTGAATGGATCTGTAATTTCTGCTCAGGCTTTATTGTTAGCTTCACTGATGGCAGTCACTTAGTTGTCAGCACCTCTTAGCAAACAGTATGTTCATGTGCACACTCATAATGTTCTACACGTTTTTACCTTTTTCAGAACTTAATGAGTGCCAATCTGTGTTTTTTTTTTTTTTTCCAAATAATTGCCTTTGGATTTTTCCTAGTCTTGTTAACTGAAGAAGTGCAATCTTGACCAAAGCTGTCAAAGTAATAATGATTCACACCAGGGAAATAAACCAGTATGAATGTTAGAGCTCATTTTAAACCCAAGACCAAACAGTCAACTAAACCTCCTGAGACCTGAGCTGTCAATCTTGATTATAGAGCTTAAATATTCCTATGAAATTTCCCCCAAAAAATCCATCTAAATTTCTTAAAATGTTTGAAGCAAATTCCCCTATTTTTTAAAAATCAAATTCTCCAAAAAGTTGTAAACACATGCCCCCAAAATTCCAGGAAATGACAGAAACTTCCCCCAAAATATCCAAACAAATCCCCTGAAATTCTCAAGAATATCAAAGGACACCCTTTACCCCAAATGGCACCATAATTCTCAAAAATTAACAAATAAAACCCCCACAAAAAAAGAAATCCAAGTCAAATTCCTAGACATACATTTCAGAGCTAAATTTTCCCACATCTACTGAAATTCTCATTAATATATAAACATCCCCCAACATTTTCTTGAAAACAACATCAAATTCCCCAAAATATAAAAAAAAATCCCAATAAAATGGCAGAAAAATGACCAAAAATGTCTTAAACTTCAGTGGACATTCTGGACAATTATCTTAAAAAAATCAGTTAAAAAGCAGGAATTATGACTATGTTGTAAGAAAGCCAAAGTGTAGTGTCCTTATATGTGCATGCAGGGTTTCAGTAGGTTAATCATTACTAAAGAAAGTGGGATATGTGTAGATTTAGTAACCCTGAAAAGCATATAGATGTGCCAGCCTCCATGTCTGTCATCAGGCAAATCCATCTTGAAAAGCACCAATCTACAAAGTTTTTGAGGAGAATGTGGCAGAAACTGCAGGTGGAGTTTAGTTGTACTGAGAGCTGATAGCAATGGCTGCTGATTAGTTTGGATTTAGCTATAGTACAGCGGCATTAAAAAAAAAAAAAAACTGGATCACATTTCTCTATGACAAAAAGAGCAAAAAACAACACTGAAAGGTTTTCATGAGGGAAAACATGTTTTTGCTCATCTCTAGGCCTGCTGTGGTGTATGTGTGTGATAGTTACAAGGGGAAGGTGTTAGTTGTAGTGTGAGTGGGTAATTGCTGCTGAAGGAGTGATTAGCTCAGATGTAGCAAAACTGGACCACATTTCTTTATTAAAACAAGTGCAAAGAGCTACACTGAAAGATTTTCATGACAGAAATGACGTTTTTGCTCTTCTCCATGCCTGCTTTGGCGTTACAGATGGGTTTGCTTGTGCATCCACTTGCTGCTGCTGTGGTAGCTATTAGCTTGGATGTAGCTGAAGGAGAGTAGCTGTTTAACCAGAAGTGGACCTCGTTTCTTTTACATGAGCAAAGTGCCACACAGAAAACTCTTGGCAGAGAAGATGTTTTTCATGACTTACGATCGACTTCAGCATTAAAGAGGACATATTTTACCCCTTTAAGACAAGTTAATATTGGTCTCAGAGGTCCCCAAAACATGCCTGTGAAGTTTGTTGCTGAAAATACACTCCAGTATTGGATTTTTGCATGCCTAAAAACTGTTTCTGTGTCTGTAGCTTTAAATGTTATTGAGCAGTCTGACTCCGCCCCTGACTCTGCCCCTCTCAGGAAATGAATGTGGCTTAATGGATGTGGCTCTCCTGCTCCTCCTCTGAGAGGAGGAGCAGGAGAGGAGGGTGGAACTCTCTTCCAAGCAGGGAGGGCCAATTGAATTTGGGGGCTGGGCTACCTCCCCACATGACATCATGAGGGGAAAATCTGAGAACAGCTTTTTTTTTTAGCACATATATTTTCTGAAAGGTGGAGATTGTGGACAGGCCAGGGGCAGATTTTTTTGTTAGAAAAGCCTGAAAAAGTGTGTTTTGCATAATATCTGACCTTTAACGATCCATCATCTTTTCAATCATCTCAAAAAATCACTGCATGCTTTCAGTTGTCCAGAATGAGGCTCTTCAATAGTGGCAAAAAATCACACAAATCAATGCATTCCATGACCAAAACTAGGATAAATCCCGGCTTTAAACACCTCCAACAATGTACAGAACTGAGTGCATGTTTCTGATCTGGCTCCCAGCACATCTGCTGATATATATCAGAGTGTCTGTTCAGCTGTGACTCTTACCCAGATGAGCAGGAAGGGGTCAGGCTCTGCCAGCAGAGAGGACAAGTAATGCTGGATGTTCAGCACTCGGCCCATGTCCTCCCTCACCTTGAGGCAGTCCTCGTTCACTCGTTCTATCAGCTGCTGTCTCTCCCTCTTGGTGATCTCCCTCAGAGCGACCACCAGCTTCTTCACCTGGGCCTGCAGGTCTGTTCCCAGCCGCTCCACCTGTATGTCATCCTGCTTCAGAGACTCCTGAAAAGAGACGCGAAGGATTGTAGGCTGGTGCAACATCAGTGATTTAAAGATAATCAAGGCTGGACTGGGGTTGTACTTGGAAAGGATTTAAATATGATCCTAACTTCAACAGTATAGGATTTACAGGATACCTTTGGCTAATAAATATTTAACTCAGTCACATAGTACCAGGATCAACCCACTCACAATAACCCAGCGATTTAACATCTACAGCCTGCCATCTACATTTAAAAGTCTCACTGTTATTTTCCCTGCAGCATCAGTGGTGAGTTCTGGATGTCTGAGGAGCAATAATAATAAAAGGGCACCTGTTGTTTGTAGTGGGGTACCACCACCACATTTGACATACATTCATTGTGAAATAGTTAGAAATCCTGGTTGAATGTAGAAGATTTTTATGATGTGTGATATACCTAAAATGCCTCTGTAATAAAACAGAACAGGAATTATGACTTATTTAGCCACTTCTTTAACGAAGAATGAACTTTATATTGAGGGTAGAGGTAGTCAGGATGTTAGAATCAGAGTAGAATTCTTATTTTGGACATGTGTATTATGGCTAAAATGTGTTCAGTAAAAGTAATAGTCCTGGTCAATAAATCTATTCAAGTAACTTTAAGTGCTGAGTAGCTGCTGAAGACTTTTACTGTAAAATTTGAACTTTCTTTATTGGCAAGAACAACAAGAGAACAGATCTCCAACTAGGTTGTTCAGGTAAAGTCACATTTCTATAATAAAGTGAAATACACAGCAAAATTGAAAGTGTTAACTAAACTCATGGAGAGTTAAATTTAACACTTTAGAAGTGTCTGTGTTGGGCCACACCACATTTAGTTCAACTACACTTAAAAGATGTTTAATGATTTACATCATGATAGAGCTACAGAAACTCATCTGGCAAGAACAAATCAGAGAGCCAACCTCAGAGCAAGGCAATACATGAAGAATATGCTCTGTGTCCTTTCAGGACACTTAAAGTCACAGGCAGGAGCTCTAACTCGGTGGATAACTTCACATAAGGTGCAAACATGTCTCATATCAAAAACAACAATTCACCGTAAACATGAGAAAAAGAACCCCAGCAGGGATTACTGTACAATAGGCAACTCTCTCTAGGTGCTACTGTGTAGTCAACAGTGGTGGAAAAAGTACAAGAGTATGGTACTCAAGTAAAAGAGCAGTTACTCTGGTTAAGGCTTAATGAAGAAGAAGTAAAAGTTCTGATTATAAGACATACTCAAAAAAGTACAAGCACACAAAAACTACTCAATTACAGTAATCTGAGTTTCCAACTCTGGGCCTGACTCCTGCTCTTTCTCTCATCTATAAGGATGTTAATAGACAGACAAGCTTTCTTTATATCCTTGCCCCAAGGAAATATGCAGTTATGGATCAAAGTTCAGGGGCTGCACGTAAGCAAGTGTGACTGGTTGTCTCTCTATGTTAGTCCAGCTACTGACTGCCGACCAGTCCAGGGTGTATCCCACCACCACGGTGGGTATTAAAGGGGACATATTATGCAAAAATCCCTTTTTCAGGCTTTTTAAAAAATAATATGTGTCCCTGGTCTGTCCACAATCCCCCCAAGTACCAGAATCCCCCCAGCCCCCTTCACCAGCTTTCAGAAAATGTGTGCTGAAACAAGCTGTTCTCATATTTTTCCCTTATTATGTCATGTGGGGAGGGATCAGGAGAGCCACATCTATTTCCTGAGAGGGGCGGAGTCAGACAGTTCAGTTAAATTTAAAGCCACAGACACAGAAACAGCTCATTCTGAGCAGGGCCAAAACAGAGAGGTTTTTAGACATGCAAAAATCTAATACTGGAGAGTTTTTTCAACTTCACAGGCATATTTTGGGACCTCTGAGACCAATATAAACTTGTCTTTAAGGGGTAAAATATGTGATCTTTAAAGAAAGAGCCAAAATCCTTCCCTCTGCCATATTCTACCTGCCTGTGATAGGTTTATCTCTCCATATCAATATACACCTGATGTTGGGCCAAAACCTTGTATCTCCATTTTTCATGATTTTCTTTTTTCATAAATCAGTGCTACTGGTCACCCTTTACATCTACCAGTGTATTTAGACAAATTTCAAAGTTATAAAAAGTGTCAAAGAGATGCTGGATATGATCATTCAGTGTTAAATCATTCAAAAATGCAGTTATTTTTAGATTCCCTGAAAAATGGTGATTTTGGACATGCAAGGTTTTGGCCCGACAGCAGCAAAATGTCATTGATGTGCATGAGGAGTAGGAGTTGGGCATTGGAAATATTTTCATCTGCCAAAGGGGGGCCGGTACAAAGTTTCATAACCACTGTAGTAACTTGGGGTTGAGCGGTAGAATATATGAAAGCTCCCATTGCTCTCAGCACCTGAAAAAAATGCCCTAAAGGTGATGGAAAACCGTATTTCACCATATTATGTAGTTTTATTAAAGACCAATTTCTGATATTTTTCACTGTAAGAACTTTTATGCGCTCACAGCTGGCTGTGATAGCTGATGGTTATTGTGACTGTGGTTATATTTTCAGCAGGTTTCATAGTCATACTCACTGTCATGGTGGTGTCAACGTTCTCATGCTCTTTAAGGATTCGCTCTCCTTCTCTAATCTTCTCTTCTGATTTTCTGAGCAGTGTTTGTAGAATGACCTGAGGAGAAAGCCACATGAGAAACCAGCCCGTCTTTCACACAAACACATAAACAAACAGTCTGTGTAGTCTTCCAGCTGACCTTCAGATCCTCCTCCACCTGTCTCAGCGCCTTCACTTTATGCTGAGCGTGGCCTCCGTCCAGCAAACAATCTCCACAAACATACACCCTCTCATCTGCACAGTAGTAGCGTAATATTTCAGTGTGTGTCTGACATCTTCTCTGGGAGAGGTCCATCAGTGGATCCACCAACAGGTGGTTGCTAAACGCCGCCCTCTCCAGATGGGGTTGGAGGTGTTTGGCACAGAACGACACTTCACACCTCAGGCAGGTCTTAATAGCTAATGGTTTTTGTTCTTCCTCTGCATCAGAAGAGCAGCAGTCGCACAGCACCTCTCCGTGCTCCTCCTGACACTGCGGGCAAGTGAAGCGAGTTTTTTCCTCCTCCTGGGCGCTCCAGGCCTCGCGGATGCAGGTGGGGCAGAAGCTGTGGCCGCAGGGCAGTGGGTGGGCTTGGCTGAAGGAGTCTCGGCACACGGAGCAAGTCAGCTCTTCCTCCACTGATGCCATAGTGAGAAGACGGCTCCCTGATGATTGTGTTTTTGTCACACAGGGCTACAAACTACACAGATGATTTAAACACAAGAGTGAGAGCAGAAACAGATCATTAAATCCAATATTCATAAGACAAATGAAGATCGACAGATGATTTAGACTGCTGTCAGTGGCACAAGAAAGCTAAGAAAACATAGCTAGACAGCATCAATTAATCAGTCTGCCTTAAAGGGAACTTTTGATTTCTTTGTTGTCAAATACATTTAAAGGCACAATATGAAAATGTTTAAATTTAATGTCTGTATAAATTTCAGTAATCGCTCATGTGTTTGCAGAGCCAGAAAATTCTTGATTTTTGTTTTACTAACAATATCTGGTAAAGGTTGCTGTTATGATGGAGCTACAATGACAGACGCTACTTGTTCATCATTGCCATAGACTTGGGGTTAAGACTTGCACTGGAAACTCCTACTGTAATCAAAAGACTGAGACTAAGACTAAAATGAAAATAGCTGTCAAAATGAACACTGCAAAGTTTACTTATGGTGTTAAATTTAGAAGAAAAACCACAAGGTTATCAACATTTGGTGATGGTGAAACAGCATCGGGCCAAAATGTGCCCCCTTTCAGACTATTAGACTGGGGTCAAACTGTTTTATACCCAAGGCTCAGAGGTTTTAGTCATGGGACTTTGGGGGTGTCTGATAAGTGAAAAACATTACACAAAAAACAAGTTGTCAGTGTGGTTTTTGCATTATTTAACTCAGGAAAAAGGCTTCATTCTTTGCTTTTTTTTCCCAGAAATGACCCTTTAGACCAATGGTTCTCAACTGGTGGGTCGGGACCCAAAATTGGGTCACAGAGCAATTTTTCGTGGGTCGCGAATGTGTGTTTATTTTACTCCATTTTTATTGTGATGATGGGTAAATGTAATATTCTTTTATGAATACTTTGACTCATTAATCTCCTTTTCTTGCAAAAATAAATCTGCTTTTACGAAAGACTGAAGTAATGGATGGATGGATGGGTGGATGGATGGATGGATGGATGGATGGATGGATGATGGATGGATGGATGGATGGATGGATGGATGGATGGACGATGGATGGACGATGGATGGATGGATAGATGGATGGATGGATGGATGGACGATGGATGGACGATGGATGGGTGGATGGATGGATGGATGGACGATGGATGGACGATGGATGGATGGATGGATGGATGGATGGATGGATGGATGGACGATGGATGGATGGATGGATGGATGGATGGATGGATGGACGATGGACGGATGGATGGATGGATGCTGGATGGATGGATGGATGAATGGATGAATGGATGGATGGATGGATGGATGCTGGATGGATGGATGGATGAGGGATTGATGGATGGATGGATGGATGGATGGACGGATGGATGGATGGATGGATGCTGGATGGATGGATGGATGAGGGATTGATGGATGGATGGATGGATGGATGGACGGATGGATGGATGGATGGATGGATGCTGGATGGATGGATGGATGGATGAGGGATTGATGGATGGATGGATGGATGAATGGATGGATGGATGGATGGATGGATGCTGGATGGATGGATGGATGGATGAGGGATTGATGGATGGATGAATGGATAGATGGATGGATGAGGGATTGATGGATGGATGGATGGATGGATGGATGCATGGATGGATGGATACATGGGTGGGTTGATGGCTTTTCCATGGAGTTCAGTACACCAACCATGCTAACCAAAGGCAGGTTTCCTCTAACTGAGAGGATAACTTCATACATGGTGCAAAATTGTTAAATGTCCAAAGGTATTCTGGGAAAACTATGCAGATTAAGGGATGATTTTCAGATAGTTTTAAAAGTTTTGAGTACTGTTTACTTAAAATTAAAACAAGTATTCTACTATCTAGAAAAATAAAGCTGAAAGTTATTTTAGAATTTTACATTTACACAACTCATTTTTAACAACCTTTTTCTGTTTGATCTTACAGAATACTCTATATCTTCTATTATTTTTCTTTCTTTTGTGTCAATAAAAAGGACTTTTCTTTAACAAGTTAAATTCTTGTTATCTTGAGAAAACAGCTGAAATTACATTATTCTCACAGAAAACCAGCGCTGTTATGATGAGTAAACATGAAAAACTAGTCAGGATCTCTTGAAATGTTCTCATCATTACAGAGCAAATAGAAGATGCATGTCCTCTTCAGGCTTCTGTACTTGCTTTTTCTGTTTGTTTCTTCTCTTTTAAAAAACAAAGCTGTGCTTTTTCATATGTTGTATTTTAAACACCAATATTCATGTTGTTTTGGCTTCTCTGTACGTTTGTATTGCATTGCGTAAATAATTCGCATGACTATTACATCCACACAGGCTTTTATATTTCCTGCATTTGTTTGGTATTAATTTGCAAACTAACCAGACATTATGTGTTGGACTGTGAAGCCCCAAATTAAAGACAACATTTGCACAGGGCATATGCTGCTGCAACATTTAAGAAGAACAAATGCAGAGGAGAGTTTAGAGACAGTGAGGTGGTGGCGAGTGTGAAGTCCTTGTTTCACTCCAACTGTGTGCTCAGACCAGTAATCCTGTATATACTGGGCTTTCGCCTACTGTGCTCTATATATAGAACACTTACCTACGTTACCAGTGTTGATCAGAAATGCTCTGAAGGCCCAAAAACCAGACAGAAACACCTTAAAAGCTATAAAAAACTTTAACACCACAGGAACAACACTCAAAAAATCTGAGTCTTGATATGTTTACCTCTAATCTAGAGTAAAGCAAGGCCATTTGATGAGATTTAACCAAAGATATTGATTCTTTAGACAATATTAATATTTGTGATATAAAGTTTGATCTCTAGTTTATCACAGATGAGGTAAAAGTGTGTAACACTGACCCTAAATGAACGTTAACTTCATTCGAACTCAAGAATAGAGGATCAAGAGATCATCCTTGACAGCCTGTTGGCCCGATTAAGTGTACATGTGCTCTGCTTTATCATGTCTAACCACAAACTGTCATATGTTTACAATCAGCTGATTTTAATGAGAACTTTAAATTAATTCATTTAGAAGATAAATTAAGGGTTGTGTCTTACCTGGAGGTGTCCTGATGTCTGCGGACCGTGGCCATCGGTGGCTGTGTGTGGGGTCAGTGCGCTGGTCTGTGTGAAGCTAATCCCCACAGATCAGCCTGAACCTGAACCGCACAGGACTCAAGGACGTCACATGTCCCTGAGGTTAGAGGGGAGGGGAAATTAAACTTCAACCTAAAGTGATTTCCACTGAGATTTCAGATTAATAATTAGACTTTTATTTTAAACACCATCAAGCTTCAGTTATAGTCTTTAGGCTTTTATAAGTATATAGAGTAAAGGATGACTCATTGTCACACATACAAGTAGATACCTGTAACACTTTGCCTAAAAGAGTGTTAACTGGAAGTGAATCGTGTAAATTCAGTTTATGAAATTACACAGCTTTTACTTGAGATGGGGTCTAGTCAAGGCAATCCTTTATTATTATTTTCAAACAAAACTTGTGAACAGCAAAATTGTGATAATAAAACTGCAGCTGTTTGTCCTTGCAGCTAGAGTACTTCATCTCAGATCTTTTGTTGCTTTGTTCAACAATGTCTTGTTAAACAAGGTCAGATTATAATAGCTTAACACACCAGAGAGACTGCTGCATAAATACACTGCATGGTATACAGTGCTGTGAAAGTATTTGCCCCCTTTCTGATTCCTGATTTTTTTGCATATGAGCATATATATCCTCCCACACAAAGTGTTTGGAAAGGGCAGGACTTGTAAATAATTTAGAAGGTGATTGGAGGAAAACTGTCTGCCACATTCATAACAAGCCAATCAGCAATAAGACAAGAATGAGGTAGTAGGCATGCACAGCTCAGATGGTGGAGTTACAGTAGTTGGTGGCTAAACCTCATGATGAGGCAGTTAAAATGAACAGCAATATCTTCTCTGCAAAGCAAAGCTTTCAGTGTTTTTCTTTCCTCCTCTTTCAATAAAGAAACATTCAAAATCAATAACATATCAATTTATCAGTTTTTCTTTTTTCAAATATATACGGTCTCTCCAAAACACCTGGCAGATCAGATGAAACCTGCTCACTGGCTTGGCTTTATGACACCCCTGATAGAAAACATTAATGCTACACCTGTAAGAACAAGTCTGTAATACTTTGTGTGCCTGTCGTAGAGGGTTGTAAAGAAAATATCCTAATCAATAAAATAGTACACACACAATTTAAAAAAGCTCTCAAATGGGATCCAAATCTCATTCACATAAAGAGCCAGGTCTTTGACACATCACTAATTGCTAAAGCTGAGCTAACAGCTTCACCGACAGCAGTCTGACTTGCAAACAGCTAAACCCTGATTGTAACTTTTGCATATTCAAGCTGAAGCGGACCGGCATGAGTTTAACTAAAGAACTGTGGTCCAGCTCTTCAATCTTCATGCATTGCTACCATCATTTCTGATGATATAACCAAATCCTCTCTTGTCCCTCTTCCTGCTTTTCCCCCACTCTGCCTACCACGGCACGGCTTTGGCAGATGGCTACTCAACATGAGTCTGCTTCTGCTCGAGGTTCCTTCATGTTAAAGAGATGGTTTTCTTTTGCTACTGAACTATTGCGACCGGCTCACAGTACAGCCAAACACCATCCGTAACTCCCGCCTCATTCTCAGAGAATGGCGCTGATTGGTGAGGCCGTTCTCAGACCTGGCACCAAGGTTAAAAAAGTTAGGGATTTTTCATTAGTTTATATTTTCATTTCATTTTCACTTTCTGTGTTCAATTTCAGTTTTTACTGCCGGTTAGGTAATTTAGTTTAGTTTTTATTTTGCAAAAGGCTTTGTTTTAGTTTAGTTCTTATTCATTTTAGTGATAGTTTTAGTTTTTTCAGATACATGTCAGGGCTGAGTGAACATCATACTTTTTTAAAAACATATTCTAACAGGCTACTCTTCATTTATCATTTTTTCTATTTAAAGATGATATTTGAGTACAACTCCAGAGATCAAACTACCATTGTGTGAAGTCTTAACCAATCAATTCAGGCAATTTTACACCCACCAGACTTGCGTGTAGGTGCCAGCTGGTATGGTTGTGTCAAAGACTAAAACTAAGGATATTTGTCTCAGTTTAATTGTATTTTAGTTAGTTTTTTAAGATCACTATACAGTTTTATTTAGTTTTCTTTTTTGGGGGGGAAAAGTCTAGTTTTTATTTAGTTTCAGGTAACTAAAATGATTTTTGAATTTTAGTTTTAGTTCATTTTAGTTAAATATAATAACCTTGCCTGGCACAATTGTTTCAGATTGGCACTTTGCAAGATGGATCAGCCTGATGACAGACATGGAATCTGCCCAGTCAATCTGCATTGAAAGGTTAAGATTACAGAAGATTCTTTCTGCCCTTTATCATTCATTATTGGAGATGTTGTGTTTGGATTAAATTGTTCCATTTCCTTTTTTTTCCATTTACATCTCCATAGGGCTTCCATATTGGAAGCAAATATTATGTTTTGAATTATTTTTATATGGCTTTTAATTTTGCCCTTTTTAAACCTGTTTTAGCCCTTATAGCTCATTAGAGTGTGTGTGTTTTGTGTCCGAGTTTTTGCAGGAAGAGACGCTGTCTGAAGATCCAGCTTTATCGAGCTCTCAGCTGGAGTTAGTCATCATCTCTGACCATCAATAAACTGAAACTTCTAAAAATAAAACATCTCTGTGAGATCTTTCATATTTAGAGGCATGAAGGTTGACAATTGATGTTCAGCTGCAGCCTGATGACTCAGTCACAAAAACATGCTTCTCTTTTCTGTGAAGATCCTGTTTAGATACACACATATTGCTATCTTAGTGGGACTATTCCTCGTAGGACTTCCTGAGGTCTGCCTGGTCTGCTACTGTGTCTGCTCAAGGAAGACAAAAAAGCTCTGATCCTCACCCTGAATAAGAGCAGGGTTTTTAGATCCTATTCCTCAGGCCTCTCTGCATCGCTTGGGTCTTCGCTCCAGTCCGGGATCCATGCTGCTGATTTCAGTGGAGAAGTTTGGGGTTAGGGTGGCTCCTCCTGTATTGGATCACACAAAGAGCAGAGTGAACTTATGCATCTTCATCAGCCACACCAGATTCCCTTTACTGCTTCTCTCCATCTTCCCTGCCTTGTTTGTCCCGGGTCGCCAAATGGAAAACCCTCAACAAGAGCATGGCCATGAGACACAAAGCAAAGACCAGGAGGAGAGTTTAGGGAGTTCTGGGTCTGGTGTTATTCTCCCTCTCCATTTTTTGGAGTCTGTACTACTCTCCTGATGGTGACAATGGCTCAGACAGACAATGCCAGGGATTTTTCTGGTGTTGTGACCCCACTCTGGTCTATCTTAACCCTTATACTGGCTTGTTTCCCCTTATCTTCACCAGGAAGGAAATTAGAGACACAGTGGAAGCATTTCCGTGCTACAAAAAAGCTCTGGTGAGGCTAAAAGGATTTCAGGAGTCTTCTCAGACAGAGACAGCTCTATAATTGATTAAGTAATTGGTTTGTAAAGGGAACTGCTTCAAAGAAGGGATTTTAACTCACACAACTTGTTCTGTGGTTTAGCCTGAATCATCTGGGTTTAAAATTACAATCTGTGGATTACAAACCAGAGGTGCAGATTCTGAAGGCTCAAATATGAACAAATAGGTCCGCACAAAAAGGGAGCAAACACTAACTGTAAGAGGAGTCCTGCACAGGTTTCTTAAGGTGACAACTAATCTCTACCTCACACTAATAAGGGCATGGATTAATAAACATATAATTGTGTGAAACAAGGGGAAAGAAAAGAACTAAAGTAAATCCTGTAACATTGCATCAAATCACAGCTGCACATAAAAATAATTAAAATAAATTATGCTTTTATTTCTTCCAGCCTCAATTATTTTAATTCCCTTTTTACATGCATGCATAAATCCTCCCTTAATCGTCTATCTAGTTTAAAATGCTGGGTCCAGCAGGACAGCTAACATCACCGCCATATTAGATTCCTTACACTGGGTCTCAAACTTCAGAGTTCATTTTAAGTTCCTTGTTTTTGTCTATAAAGGCCTACATGTGCATAGGCATGCATCTGAGTATATCTGCCCTCGTGCTTAAGGATGTTTTTGATTTTTATGTTTTGCATGTGCTTTGCTAGCTAATGCTAACTCAGTGAGCTAACTAACTGTAGCTGCTATTTAGGCTGGCTTGCAGATTTGTGTTGAATTAGCTGTATTTTCACTCGGTTGCTTGTTGTACACATATGCAGAGCTTTGTACTGATTCATTTTTTGTGATCTTACAGTTTTACAAAAAACAAAATATAAAGGAACACTTCAGTAAAGGCAAGAAAAGTTGAGCTTTGTGTTTTATTGGAGAGCTTTGAACATGCAGACACGTATGGTCCAACTTTACATCCTCAGGCGATCGCTCAGGTTTTCTGACTAGGGTCTTCTTTCTATCCCTGGGGTTTGTTTAAAAACTAAAGCTGATCATGCTTTTGAATTTGTGGTGCCAACTCTTTGGAATTCTCTTCCAATTCTGTTACACTCGCCAGCTTAAAGGTCCCATATTTCTCCCTATTAAGACAAGTTTATATTGGTCTCAGAGGTCCCCAAAACATGCCTGTGAAGTTTGTTGCTGAAAAAACACTCCAGTATTGGATTTTTGCATGTCTAAAACCCCCTCTTTTTCAGCCCTGCTCAGAATGAGCTGTTTCTGTGGCTTTAAATGTTAATGAGCTGTCTGACTCCACCCCTCTCAGGAAATGGATGCGGCTCATCCTCTCACCTGTCAGCTGAAAGGAGGATCAGGGGAGGAGGGCAGAACTTCTTCCAAGTGGGGAGGGCCAACTGAACCTGGTGGTGAGGCTAACTCCCCACATGACATCATGAGAGGACAATCTGAGCTTGTTTCAGCACACATTTTCTGAAAGGGGGGGGGGGGTCCTGATACTTGAGGGGATTGTGGACAGGCCAGGGGCACATATTTTTGTTAGAAAAGCCTGAAATAAAGTCGTGTTGGTAGTACTGTATTTTGGTGGACCTAATAACCTAGTAATTTTATGGCAACAAGTCTAATCGTCTCGGAATTTCTTAAGAATAAGGAGGTAATTACCTAGTAATAATTTGTTAATATTTGTTATTAAGGCAGAATTTACCAGGTAATAATGTATTACTTATCACGTAGGTCTTTGTAATAGTGTGGAAATTCTCTGGTAAGTAGGTGGTGTTTTACCCTTACCCTGATCACCTAAACCAGGGGTGTCCAAACTATGGCCCTGGGGCCAAATGTGGCCCACAGTCCATTTTGATGGGCCCATAGAAAGTTCTAAAAATTAAATGAAATATGGCCTACATTTGAACAGGAAACTTGTGCCTGACTGTGTTGTACTTGGTTTAGAAACAAGGCAGTGCTACCATGCTAGTGTGTAAACAAACATTTTGACAGGAAGAATTTATTGATTTGAGAATTTTTTCTAATAAAGAAGACAACACTGTATATGATAAACATACTGACAACTAAAACAATTATATCTTGATTTAAAATGCCGTGACAGATAACAGAGGCTGATAGTAGTACTGATGGTGTTTTAGGGGTGTAGCCAGTATTAGCCAGGGCTGAATATGGCTTCCTGAAATCTGATTGGCCCACTAAAATCCTTAAAATGATCACATATTTGGCCTGCCAGCCATTAACTAGCCATTAAAGCATACCCAGTCACTAAGCATATCTAAACCATTATAAAATTGGTTTTACCAACTTTAATATCCTTGAGGTGATGTTTGTGAAGGAGGCCCTGCCATTCTTATATATATTTGTATGCAGCCCTCTGTGGAAAAAGTTTAGTCACCCCTGACCTAAACCTAACTGCACTTGACCTACAAATTATTTGAAAATTACTCAGGAGGGACTCATTTTAATTCAGCGAGATGAAAAAAAAAATCTGGAAATTACAAAGCATCTTATGTAAAAAAAAATCATCATCTTATTTCTAAGAAATTACTTGGTTAAATACCACTTAATTACAGGAGAGTTGCCACAGTATAATGGTGAATTACTTGATAATTAACACATTAATGAAATATAAATACCTCCTTAATAGTAGCATTAATCTGAGTTATTTCTTGGTAAAATGCCAGCATATGGCACAATAACCACCATAGTCTTAAGAAAATATACTTACTATTTAAAATGACTGGGTATTTAAGGCCCAGTAAAATAAAGTGCAGCTTGTGTGTTTTATCCACTCCTGTCAATAACGTCATTATCGAAATCAGTGGATAGATCTTAACAACATTATAATAAAGTATGTAAGAAATTGAAGCCGTATGAATTTGACTTAATATATTAAAATAATCCATCTGTGATGTTTACTTTTTGAGGTTTATTTTTCAAGCTAATGTTCTTTTATTTAAATCAGAGGATGGATAGAGCTTGAGAGAGAGAGGAACGACATGGAGAGGGGAACCAAAGGTTGATTTTGAACTCAGACTGTCTATTTCAAGAAGTAAACCTGCGGTACAAGTAAAGTTGTTGTGGATCCAGGAAATTCTGAGCAGAGGTATTTCATAACCTTGCTGAGAAACTGCTGATTTTGCTTCATAAGTCCCTTCTTGGAACAATGAGATCACCAAAACTGAGCATGAGCTGCTACACCCAAACAATCCTGATAAATTCATGAATGTTTATTTCACTTAGAATTTCTGGGAAGCTTAATGACACATTAAACTGGATATCACATAAGGGTTTTTAATATTTCAAGTCAAATTTTCAGAGGCTTTTAATGTCAGTATTTCATAATTGGACTGAAAGTCATTTATAACACAATGTGGTGGTTGATATAATGCACATAAATCTTAAAAAGCATGGTCAAAAGGTCAAAAGGTCAGTGTTGATATGGGTTTCCAGTCCAGGAGCTTTAAAATGTGCCTCTAATTTTGTCTTTGAGAGACACCTAGTGGCTCAACACATGTATGACATAAACCACAGATCCTGAAAGCATGTCAGGAGAAATTAATGTTAGTTGATAAAACAACAAATATAAAAAGTTAAATCAGGAAACTGTCCAAGCAACACGGTTTACCCACATGCATGTCATGCTTCAGCACCGTCAGGAGCAGATAAGTCATTATATCCTGTCCCTGACCTACTGACCCCGCTCAAAATAATGTGTCACATATGGTGTTTTAGCCTCTTACAGTGTGAGGGGGGTGGGGGAGTGTGAGGGTTATATCAGCAGATATAAATGTGGCGTTAAAGTTAGAAACATTACAATCATTAGGAGCAGCGAGCTTTCTTAATAAAGCAGCGAATTTTTGCTGCTAAAATCTCTGATCAGACTTCAGTCAACAAAAAAGATACTAACTGATTTAAATAATTAGTGATAGTTTTAAAATTTACTTACACTTTTATGTGTTATGATTTTACTGATGCTTCTTCTTATTTCAAATTCAGCTTTCCTGCTTTAACAGTGTAAAAAAATGCCTTCCTGTTGGATTACTAAAGGATTACCTCAATCTAAAATAAATCAGGAGATTAATGCTATTCTTGTTAAGCGATGAACAATCTGCACTCAGGTAATCATACCTGTGAAGGGCCTTGCCAAAAGAAATGTTAAACCAAGATGTGCAGCTGAGCTGAGCTATCACGCTAACTGAGCGACAGGATGGAGCGCTGTGGGATCCAGATTAAACGTATAAACTATTCATGATTATTTATTAATGCCACTCTACTTTTACTCTTTTTTTTAAATATCTGGGATTTTTTTCTGAAAAAATATATATTTTGAAATTCGAGAAGCTATAAATTTATGGGAAAAGACTTTTCCTTTAAAAGTTGTACAATTACATAAACCAAAACTTAGAATTTGTAAGATTATAAAGTCAAAAATAGCCAATTGAACAGAAGGAAATCATGCCAGATAAAGCTGCTTCCCTTGCACAAGTCCTTAATCAAATGATACTTCTTAACAGGACAGAGGTAAAGAAATACCTGTGACTTTAACACAGTATCGTCACATCATTATTCTGTGAAGTGGGGCTATTTCAGTTTGGTTTCTTATAATTTTTTTTACTTTACAATGTCAAAAATTTACAACTTTATTCTTCAATTTATAATGCCAGAATTTCTGACTTTTAAAACTAATACATGTTGAGCTTTTCCTTATAAACTGATAACTTTTAAATCAGAAACTCTGGTTTGGTTTCTTGTAACTAAACAACTTTATCTCAAAATATTTGATTTTTTCCCTTAAAAATGTACAGATCCTCTTAATTTTTAAAACTCTTTTATGGTGGCCCAAAACACTGTTGTACTTCATATTTCTAGTCATGATAAAAAAAAATATATGTACATCTACTTTTGAAACTGTCAGAGCAGAAATGCCTCCCCGTGCCCCACCTGAGATCCCGAACGTCTCCATGAGGGATGAGTGGACCTCAGGTTGGGAACAAATGTTCTAGATCAGTGGTTCTCACCTGGTCAGGCATCAGGACCCACCACGTCCTCCTTAAGAGAAATCACGACCCAAAAAAAAAAAATCAATTACTTCCATGAATGTTAGTTAATAAGTCATCACTGGTGAGTCAGTATTCTTGGCTACCATTACACCATGAAGATATTAGAACACTCCAAAAAATGTTGATGTTTGGATTCTAGATAGAAAAACGCATTGAACAAGAAGACAGGACAAAGCAAACAAGCACATAATTACTGAAGGATTTGCATGCTAACATCTTATTTTACTCCACTTTCCAGAGATAGCATAGAAGTTTGGTAATTTCTCAAAGAATTTCTTTGTTATCTTGGGTACACTAGCTTTGTTTCCCAACAAATGGGAGATAATTAGGTAGAAATCTTGAAAAAAATACAGAATTCCACTCATAATAATAGGAAAACCTAAAAAATACATGTATGAAATTATTGTATGTCCATTAAGGGCTTCCGTAGATAGAGTTTTGTCAAAAAAAAATTCCCTGGCATACATTCGCCACCCAGAAAGCTTTGCAACCCAACAGTTGAGAATCACTGTTCTAGATCAGGGATGTCAGACTAAATCACAGCAGGGGCTGAATTCTGAATCTGGGTCTAACCTGAGGTTCTAACTGGGTCAACATTTCCCGTAAACTGTCAACTGCATCGTCATCGATAACTAATTATAAGGGAAAAAACACAAGATTTAAAAAAGTCAAAAGTTAAAATCATGATTTTACTGTGAAAGTACTAAATAAAATTCAAAATGAGGAGTTTAAAAGGTCAAAAGATGAGAAAAAATTAAAATTTGAATTGAAAGTTAATATTTGGGATCAATAGTTATAGTTAGGAGTCAAAACCGTCAAGATATGAGAAAAAATGCAAATCAAGAGTTTAGATTGTAAAATATGAGATAAAATTCAAAGCCTTGAGTTTAAAAAATCTAAATCAAGAGTTTAGAAAGAGAAAATATGAGATAAAAGTGAAAATATAGATAAAAGTCAAAGTCTTGAGTTTAAAAAGTGAAAATATAAATAAAAGTCAAAGTCTTGAGTTTAAAAAGTGAAAGTATAGATAAAAGTCAAAGTCTTGAGTTTAAAAAGTGAAAATATAGATAAAAGTCAAAGTCTTGAGTTTAAAAAGTGAAAATATAGATAAAAGTCAAAGTCTTGAGTTTAAAAAGTGAAAGTATAGATAAAAGTCAAAGTCTTGAGTTTAAAAAGTGAAAATATAGATAAAAGTCAAAGTCTTGAGTTTAAAAAGTGAAAATATAGATAAAAGTCAAAGTCTTGAGTTTAAAAAGTGAAAATATAGATAAAAGTCAAAGTCTTGAGATTAAAAAGTGAAAATATGAGATAAAAATTCAAAATCAAGAATTTTAAAGGTCAAAATATGAGATAAAATTAAAAATACTGAGTAATAAAGGTCCAAAGATGAGATAAAAATGTAAGATCTTAAATAAAAACTGTTGATATTTGGGATTAAAATGAAGCTCATGAAACTCATAAATCCAGCATCTCAAAATATTGAAATTTAAAAAACAACCAAAGAAAAAGAACAAATGTTTAAATCAGAAATGTCAACCTTCATGTGCTTGCTTCATGGTCGGAGCTCCTCCTGTTACTACATCGGTGTAGTGTGGCATGGAGACCGTCCTCTGTGACACTGCTGACGTGTTATGAAGCCCGGGTTGTTTTGATTGTGGCCTTCAGCTCGTCTGTATTTTTGGCTCGGCTGTCTCTGATCTTCCTCTAGAAAGTTCAGGTCAGGTGAGTTAGTTAAGCTGTCAAACACGGTATCATCATATGAGAGAGCAACTTTAATTTATAAAGCCTTTGAATTTATTGTTCATAGTTTTTACTGAGTGTTGAACTTTTATGGATAAAGGCAAATGTGTGTATTTTTATGTGTATTTGTAAAATCCATGCATCATGCACAAGCTCTCTTTAAAAGACTGAGTGACATTATGTGCCATGATGATGGAGAGGGTGAGAGACAGCTGCACTGGGCATGAGAATACAGTTTTTCTACCACGTGACAATGTAATTTTCTATTTATTAATTAAACATTTTATCTCAAACTCTCCTGCCGTTCATGTCAGACTTTAATGGCTCTAGCTCTTTTGACATTCAGAAGGAATGCCACTGTATCATGGCTGTCAGTAAACCAGTTACTAGTGGTTTTGGCTTCTCTGTGGGCAAATCAGGATCTAAATAAAGCTTGTCAGTAGACAGAAGCATGAAGTGTGCTAAGACCTCCTAGAAGGCGGCTGCTTTGATGAATAATGAGAGCAAAAGGAACCCTGAGCAAGTGTTGAGTTCATAAATGAACATACTTTCCAGAAGGTCAACACTGCTGCATTATAAATCCTTTATTAGAATAGTCTAATATAATATTCTAGTATTTGGAGAGACTGGATTTTTCCATTTTCAGGAGCTGTACCTATAAGACAACAGAACTTATTCATCAGCTCTAGGAGGAGCATTAAAACTCAGAGTCACCACCATCACCACACGTCTCCAGGTCAGGTTTAACTTATTAAAGTAAAAAAGTCTACTCAGTAATGGTGCAATAGCCTCCATGCTGCACATCAAGGTTATAATCATTTTGGATTTTTCATTAATTTTTATTTAGTTTTTACCTTTTGTTTTGATTTTCAGTCTAGTGTTAATTAGTTTTACTGCTGTTTTTTAGTTTAGTTGAGTTTTATTTTGCAAAAATGCTTCGTTTTAGTTTAGATCTTATTAGTTCTAGTGTTAGTTTTTCAGCAATGTGGGATACCTGACACAAAACTCTTCATTTTTCGCTATAATCATTAAATTTTAATGTTGGTATATAACTCAAGACTTAAAATTACCATTGTGTGAAGTTGTCTCCAATCAAACCAGGAGATTTTACTCTCTCCAGGCTTGGATGTTCATGTCAGTCAGTGTGCTAGTGCTAGAGACTAAAACTAAGAAGATGTTGTCCCTAATTCTATTTCATTTCATACAATTTTAGTTTGTTTTTGTTTTATTTGTAAGGGTTAGTTTTTATTTAGTTTCAGTTAACTAAAATGATTTTTACATTTTAGTTTTAGTTATTTAGTTAGTTTTAGTTAACTATAATAACCCTTCTGCACATCAAACTTGTTACTGATTTCTACCACCATGTAATATAGTTGTTCATACAGTCTCAACAGGGCTTTAATCTTACTGTAGTTTGTTTGGTATGAAAACATTTTAAGTGGTTTAAGCCTTAATATAAGGACCAGGGGTCCTTCCCGGGGACGTTTTTGGACAATGAAACTACTTTGATGCTATTTTATTCACTCTTAGCATTTATTTTCACTCAGAATGCACGTCACAACCACTGAAAGTAATTTCAAACTCAAACCCTATATCTGATGCACCCCAATCATGGTTAGATTCTGAGTGCAAGGGGCAAATGCCTACATCATTGGTTCCCAACCTGGGGTCAGGCACCCCCTGGGGAGGCGCCAGAGATCTTCTCCACACGGAGACAAATTCAGGAGTATATGCAAAAGTTTTTTGTCATATCAGCGTTTCATCCACATGGAAATGGATTGAAAACGATTCCCAGAGTACATAAACCAGCAAATGACTACTGTTTCCTCTCTGTGTGGACGGCCAACCGCATCTTTCTAGAAACGATTACGTCACACACAGCGTGGCTCTTTTAAGACGCCTGCGCAGGTCCGGCCAAAACAACAATGGCGGATTACAGGGTTGTGTTTGTGCTGCAGAAGCTACTGAGCTTGTTATGGATTTTACAACAAAATCTGATGCTCCTTTACCACCACTGTGAAACACACACACCAGATGTTTTTAAATCCAACACGGAGAACAACCAGAAGGACAGCTAGAAGAAAGTTTGTGTCAGTTTTCTGTGACCTTCTTCTCTTGTTTGGCGCATTTCCATGGCAGCAATACAGCGCCACGCATAGGCTTTGCATATGCACTACAGCGTTTTCAGTGGTTCCGTGGATATTTCCTGAAATGATTCTGTCTTTACGGAAAACTTTTTCAAAACGAAACGGCAATATATCGTTTTCGTCTCCATGTGGACGGGGCCTTAGGGAGGGCGCAAGGCTTTGTCTGCTCTGAGGCTGCCAAATTAGATTTGCAAATATTGACAAAAACCACGATAAAGCAGTTATTAAGTAGTTTATATAAAGGTCTTTTGATAAGAAAAGCATGCATCGGCCTTTTTTGGGTTTTATCAGCGAACAATTAAAATCTACGTTGATTTTTGGCAGCAGTGTCACTTTTTCTTCTCTCTAGGGTCCTGGGGGGGGCTCTGCTTTTCTTAGGTACATGTAGGGGGGGCTCCAAGGAAAAATGGTTGGGAAACACCGGCCTACCTTGGTAGTAAAACTGCCTGTGTGTGTGTTTGTGTTACACTGAAGAAGACATAAAACACTCAGTGCTGTTTTTTCCGTTTCAATAGGAATCACTGAAGAAATGTGTTAATGCAATAAAAAGTCAAAGAATTGGGGGAAATATCCCAGGGTAAAGTAACTCAATAATAACTGACAAACCTTTTGAGTCATGTGACACTCATGGAGCATGAAGCTTTAGCTGAATGGAGTCTGTGTAAAAGCATGTTGCTTTCGTAATTTCTGCTTATTTTAAGTATCAAGTGACCAAATATGTCTTTGGAAGTCAGGATTTACATCCTAAAGACTCTAATAAGAAGTCAATAACCAGTAAATAATCCATCAATATTAACTCAATCTCAGCTATCATTACGGTCCAGAATATGGTCGTTATGGGTGATTATTTCTATGACAGGGTGAACAGTAATCATGGTGGAAGGGGAGCTGAGCACACCTGAGCTGTCCTGAAATCTTAACTAACGTCTGGCTCCCTCAGCCCTGCCTTAGAAGTGTCTGTGGCCGGGCCTGCTCTCCTATGTGAGATGCACACTGAGAGCCAATGTGGAGGTAACCGTGGTCACTGTTTCCCTGAGGACCGTCTGGCGGCGAGGGCCATTAATTATAAGAGACAGGCAGACAGACAGCTAGCCAGCTCACAGACAGACGGACAGACAGACAGTACCGCAGAGAGCGCAGACAGGCCTGACAGGAGCAGGCCCGACAAATACAAAGAGAGGGAAGAGCAGCAGCTAAATAATCCTCCCCCTGTGGCGAGTACAGCTCCGTGCACCGCCCCGCTCCTGCTGCTGCCAGAGGACTATGAGTAAATACATTCAGGCATAATAACCCTTTGTCATAAGAGAAACAAACGCGATTTGCGACGGAGATAAATAATTGAAAAAAAAAATGCGGCTGTCCGACTGCGCATCCCTGGGAGTGAATAGGGAAACGCTGCGCCAGTGTCCCGGCTGAGAGACGGAGCCGATCTGACCCAACATAAGCTCCGGAGCCGTTTCCCCTCCTGTCATTTCACAAACCGCTGCCAAAAATCATCGTTTCCAACATGGTAAGTTCTTTTCTCATATTTTCTACGTGGTTGTGTCGGCGACGAGCGGCCCGTGGGGGAAATGCACATCCGGGACTGTATTTTCGAAGAAGTCATATTTTTTTATGAATCATAACTTGTTATGATGTGGGAGCGCGCGTGGCGTGCAACAGGTCGCCGTACAGTAGCGGGAACGCGCATCTCACAGCCGTATTTTGCGCTTGTTTCCAAACATTGGCGTTAATAACGTCCCGCCGTCGTGTACGCGAACAAAATGGCAAGATGGCACGAAAAATACGAACGCACCGTGGACTAAATAGAGATCTTTATAGGCTAATAGACGGGATATTTCTGTATACTAGAGTTGTTTCAGCTTTCTATTTGACAAAATATGATCGATCGCGTAATTACGCACGCTTTCGGCGTTTTTTATTCCGTAATGATCGTTCAATATTGGTCGAATTTTCCCGCTGTTTTAATAAAAAAAGTCACCATAAGCTGACAGCAGACTTTCCATACGTCCTGTGACTGTAATATTAGGTTATTCTGGCTTTCATTGTCAAACAGTGGAAAACATATTTTCAGTTATTAACACATAAATCATTCCATGAGTTTATGCGGCGATTCCCCATTGTAATCAGACTTAGTATCAATCATTAGACACGTTTTATTATTCTATCCAAGCCTCAGAGAGACGTGAAGGAGGAGGAGGAGGAGGGTGGTGGTGAGGTGGTTAGGTGGGTGTCACAGGGCCCGGGTGAAAAATTATTTTCCTCGCTCTCACACTGCCTGTGTCTTTCTTTCACTACCTCTCTCCACGTGGTAAGCAGTCGGGATGAGGGTGAAAAGGGAGCATTGTGCCTCCAGTCAGTGGCCTTATGTGCTGGAGAGGCTCTGAGAGGGTGATGCTCACTCAGCTGTGCTCCCTCAACGCCATTGTTGCAAATTCCACCTCATTTCAGCCTCTCTGTTTACTGAGCTCACACAGGAGCCTGTCTTTAGAGGCGGCGGGGGCATCCTGCAGCCTCACACACGATTCAGACGCCTCGAAGAGGCTGTTATGAGAGCGTGCATGTGACACGAAATTCTGTTTAAATGTGCATGTAATCATTAAACGTAGCTGGCATTGGCTTCTGCGCCCACCTGTGCGCACAGTTCCCCTCCATTACGCACAGCAAAGGTTTAGATTTATAGGATGATAATGAGTGCACGGAAGCTCAAGCAGGGGCCTTTATGCGATGAACTTGAGCGTCAATTTATGAGGGTTTACTAAAGAGAGCCAGTGGACTCTTGGCTCAAAAGAAGGGGTGTTCACTCGCCATTTGAATGCAAAGTAGTGGATGAACAAGTGAGCTGTGTGTGTGCATGTGTGTGTGTTTGTAAGGAAGGAGGGCCAACGGTGAGTTTTGAGAAAAGGGAGACTTGTCGAGAAGAACTGTCACATGGCACTTTAGCTCTGTTTTTCTTTCTCTACACCACAATGCCACCAACGTGGACACGCTTTGTTCAGACCAATCAGCAAGGAGCTGTTGCATTTTTGGAAATAGTAGTTTCTCTTTGTTTTTTGCTCTACCTGCAAGTAATCTAGAAACCTACTTTTTTCAGTGTGCAGGGAGACAGAATAAAAGTTGTGTGTTGGCCAATGCGCACCTCCGTCGGTCCCATCCTGCAGAAGCATGTCCCGTCGGAAACAGAAACGACCCCAGCAGCTTATGAGCCTGACCCTCGGTGCCTGTCGGATACTTGAGCATGGTGAGACCATTTATCCAAAGAATACTGTTCTTTCAGCAGAGGTGGAGGAAGAATATCAGACTCAAGTAAAAGTACAGTTACTTTGGTTAAAATCTCTCTAGAAATCCACTCAGGTAAAAGTAAAAAGTAGATCTTTCAGAGTAATGAATAGCTACCTTTTCTACCCAAGGGGCTTGTACAGCAGCAGTAGAATTTAATATGATGAAATGTGTCTGGTTTAATGTTAGCAGAAAGCTTGGACCTCCTTGTATTGGCTTTTAGTGCTTCATTTTTTACTCAGCATTTGGTGCTTTTTAAATGTAATGAAGTGTAATATTTTCCCAGATACATTTAAGTAAAAGCAGCATTGCTGGCTTTAACACTAGAACCACCGTTGGGTAAAATGTACTCAAGGCTACAGTTTAATTATGTCAGTTAGTCCTGGTGTCATTAACAACTGTTTGCACAACTCCAAATATTATAAAAGACCATTTATACCTAGAACCACCATTCGGGTCAAATTGACACCATAAGAAAGCACTGATTTTCTCTGTTTTGTTTCACACCAGCAGACTAACAATAGATGTTATGTAACCCTTTATTTACAGTTCCCTAATCACAGTTATTTACCGAGTAAATATATCTTATTTACATAGTGTTATTGGGTAATTAACTCTGGTAATAAATATGTAATTACAGAGAAACTACAGCTCAAATACTAGGTATTATCTGGTACATTTGATTGTGTTACTGGGTATTTACATCTGCAGCTTAAATTATAGGCATTGATCAGGTAAATATATATGGTTAATTATAGTTTTCCCCTTTTCAAACACAAGAAGGTACAGAAAAACTACAACTGAAATATTAGGAATTTACCTGTTTATATTGTGTTATCAGATAATCACCGCTGTAATACTTTTATCATAGTGGTAATTAGCAATAACATTGTAACTAACCACATGTATTTGAGCAATAGATTTTCAGTATTTACTTATTTATTACAGAGGCAATCACCCAATGACACTATATCATTTACCTTTTTTTTGTTTATTACCACTGGTAGTTACCCAATAACACAATATAAGTGACCATATATTTACCAAGTATATACAGTGCTTAACAAATTTATTGGACCACTCCTGTCATATTTGTCTCAGAGACCATCCAGCATCATAAAGTGCTTTAATGCGGACTCTTTCATTTTCAGTGAGCTCTCCACGTTTTACCATTTAGAACAGGAATGAGGGATTTCAAACTGAATTCACCCAAATTTGAGCCAGCTCACTGGGCTTCTCTGAGAAGTCAGAAATGAATTAAGCATAACGTTCAACCACTAAAACTCATTTTTCTGTTCAGGAATGCAAGTAAATAACTATAATTTGACATATTAATAAAGAAATAATAATGAGCTTTACTAGTTTTCCAGTTTTTTTTTTTTTTGTAAATCAGTAAATTTGAAAATTCATGGATAACAATAATAATTATATTTTAGCATTAAAAATATCATTTGGATTAAAGAGCTTCTACATATTGGTGTATTAACCATTGCAGAAACATGAACAATGATTTTGGTAATTACCAATGCTGTTAATTTAGGGCAGCTGTGGCATAAACCTTACTTTGGTTAGGTTTAGGGTGGTCTAATAAATATGTTAAGCAATGTATATGTAATTTGAGCTGAAGTTTCTCTTTATACACCTATGAATTATCATGGATAGTTACCTGGTATCACAGTTACAAGTTAATATATTTTTACCAGCTAAATGCCTAGTATGACAGCTGCACCTTCTCTGTTCTTTCCTATTTATTACCAGTGTTAGTTACCCAATAACCCAATATGACTTACCATACACTTACCACGTAAAGACCAAGTAATTAGTTAGCACAGGCAAAAACAAGATTAATTACTGAGAAAGGTCACTAGGTTTGCTGAATGATCAGTCCTAATACCATTTTGAATGACAGATAATCTGACAGTGATCCAGTTCTCTTTTTGTGGCTAATGAGCTTTTTGTTGTCTGGGGTGAAATAATTGCTCCAATCAAATGTACTTTTATAACTGCTAGATTTTACCTGCTGGCTGTTTTAGGTATAAAAACATTCCTGGTGGTTCTAGTGTGAAAATTACTCAAAACAGTACAAGTAGACAAAAAAGCCACTCAATTACTGTAATTAAAGTAAATAAAATGAGTTACTTTCAACCCCTGTCTTTCAGTAAGGTTTGGATCCACGTTGGATGGTTAATTTGAATGTTGCATTGATCATTTATCCTTTAAATACAGAGATAATGTTCATAGCTGATAATTTTAGTTTTATCATATACACTACACTATTCTAAACCAAGATCATAGGTGCTTTTAGACCTTTTTTGGGGGGTCTGCAGAACCCCTCATTATCATCTTAGAGCTCTATAAAGCAGCACCAATGACTTAGTCTGACAGGTCTCAGTACTCATTTTAATTTTCAAGGTTTTATGTTGAATTTAGAGTGGTGATAATCAGTACTATGTCAAATCTAGTTTAGGACGCAGGTCAAAATGAAATTTCTAGATGACTGCAACGGCACGATAATGACAAGTGGAATTTGATGTGCATTTTGTAATGGAAAACTCATGTTACTAAGTATTGTTTCTGTTAATAACAAAGGCACACATACATAAGTATGACCTGTTCAGAGACAGTCTCTTACTGAGAGCACTTTGCAAGGATGTCTACATGTCACATTATCTCCAGGACCACCAACACTCTGATTCTGAAATCCCCCTGTCAAGATGCTTTCAAATTTTAACTTTTGACTCTTAAACACTTTATCCATCCCATATGAGAGTTTTGTTTAAGATAATAATTATTTACTGAGTCAACATTCATATGCACTTTCTAATCCGATAATTGGTTAAATCCCTTTAATTTGCATTTTTATAGTTATAGTAGACCTTCTAGGTGCATTTCAGTCTTGCCTGCTATGAAAAAGAAGACATCTTGGAATGACCAGCCTGCAGAGTCTTTAATTCATTCTCTGTAGTGGCAGCCATTAGCTGCTTTCTTTGCCCTGTAAAACCCAAATGTCTTCACTCCTCCTCACTGCCAGGTTCAAAGACACGGACCACCCAGAAGAGGGAGATCTTAGGTGCTCAAAGCACCAGAGAAACATCTGTGAAATGAACGTTTAGGGAACTAAAAAATGTGCAAGAAAAAGCAAGATGCGGATTCTGCTGAAGCACGAGAAGATGAAGAATAAGGAAACTTTGTGAGGCACTGTATAAGGTGTTCTTAGTGAAATAGCATTAGACCCCATTGTCCCCTTTCAGCTTTGTTGCTGGGCACTGAAGCATGAGCATACCCATGAAGAAGTGCGTGTGTGACAGGGTTTGTGTGTGTATTCATCTTTGCCTGGACACTCTAGTTACAGGAAGAAGGCCCACGTTTGTGTCAGAAAATTGCAGCTTTAAATAAGTAGCAATGAGTCACGCGACAGAGTAACCATGTGGATAAAAAAGTTTAATTTCATGTCTTTTTCGTGCATTGACAGGTATTCTGTGAGTATGAGCTTTGACCACCGTCCGACTACGCTTCTTTGAGCTAATTTAACACATTGATGGTCTCTGAGTCATCATGTCTGTCTGCAGGCTGTTTGTTTTCTTTGCACGACACCTCTCTTCCTCTGCCTCGTCCTAAACCATATCAGGAATTTGACCTCAGGGTGTTTAAGGTCAAGTCTGCCAGCCAATCAGGAACCCTCTACACTGTCCAGTACCCGGGCAGGACCTAAACCTATAAGCACCCCTGTTGGGCGATGGGGGAAGGGCTCTTAAGGAGATGAAAGAAAGACAGATTGAATGCAAGAAGAAAGAAAAAACAGAGGCCGGGATGGAAGAGTGTCTCAGTGAGTGAATGTGGCTTCTTTTATTGGGATGGGGGGGTGGGGGGTGAGGTAAAGTCCATTGTCTTGTGCGTGTTGCCCTGGAAACAAGGTAGTCCCCTCTATGGGTGAGCAGTGTATTCTTGCAGATCAGTGGAATCTGTGTGTCGATGTGTGTTGGCATGTGTGCCTGCATGCATAGCATGTCCGGTTTGTGCGGGTGTGGCGACAGAAGTGGGGAGGCTGCAGTTGATGAGGATGGACAGGACAAAGAAGAAAAGAAGACAGTGGTGGATGATTAGGTGGGGGAAATTGAATTTGGAGGTTGAAAGTCACCTTTTGTAAACTGAGTGTCCCCATTCCTTGAGATCAAGTAGCCAACTAATGACACCCTTCATTTAACCTTGCTTGCTGTTACAAGTTGTTCCAAAGTGCCAATGCAAAGTTTGACTAAAATATTAAGTGTAAAACCACAAAATTATTTCACCAAAAAGACTGTAGTATTTCCTAAATCCTGAATATTGTGTTTCAGTTAAAATTGACATGAATGTATTTTGATCAGTGTCGTTTTAGCAGCTACACTTAATGGACAAACGCCTGACTATTACACCAACAGAGACTGTAAGGATAGTGCATTTAACTGCATTTACTTTCATACAGAGTAGCATCAACCCTTTTGCATCTCTAACAGCCTCCACTCTTCTTGAAAGAGAAGAGCTTTCCACAAGACTTTGGAGTGTCTCTGTGGGAATTTGTGCCCAATCACTCTGTAGAGCATTTATGAGGTCAAGCACTGATCTAGGATGAGAAGGCCTGGCTCCTAATCTTCATTCTAGTTCATCCCAAAGGTCCTCCATGAGGTTGAGATCAGGCCCCTGTGTGGACCAGTCAAGTTCTTACACAGCAAAGTCTTTATAGTCCTTGCTTTGTGCACTATAGGGCACAGTCAGGGATAGAAGAGGGCCTTCCTTAAACTGTTGCCACAAAGTTGGAACCATAGCATTGTCCGAAATGTCTTGGTATGCTGAAGCATTAAGATTGGCCTTCCCTTCAGATAAGGGACCTAGCTCAAATCCTGAAAACTGCCCCATACCTTTATCTCTGCCCCACCAAACTTCCCAGTTGGCACAATGTAACGTTCTCCCAGCATCTGCCAAACCAAGACTTGCTCTTCAGACTGACCATTTTGTGTCAAAGATGTTTGCAAATGGAGACTGCATGGCTAGTCTAGTCTAAATATTTTGGTCTAGTTTTAGCCAATAAAAACCCTTACATTTAGTCAAGAAATTTATTTTTGTTTAACTAAGTGAATAAGCCAAACTGTAAATTTAAGATAAATGTAAAATCCCTATATTAATGAACTAACAATACTTTATTAAACCCACAGTTGAGAAATATCATACACTTTGAACATCCAACAGTCCAGTACTAAAACTTCAGTATTTTTTAGTCTCAATTATGAAAACTAAACTCACTTTTTTTGTCAGTTTATATCACCAAAGATCCATTTTTAGCCAGTCTCAGTCTTGTCTTCCTCATGGAAAAAAGGTCATCAAACCTTTTTTGTCAAAGTTGACTAAATTAACACTGATTTTGATTTTCTCCTTTTAATTTCCCTAGATGACATCTTGGCAGTGAGGTCACACTCTGCTCCACTTACCCAGGATCCTCCTGTGTGCTCTCCATCCTCCTCTCTTCAAAGATCCCAGTTGTCCCTTGCACTTCATTCATCTCTCAAGGGCTCTCAGTCCCCCCCTCTATCTTCTGAGGGTCCACTGCTATCCTGCTCAACCAGCCAGCCCCTTAAAGACCCACAGCCCTCCCTTTCCCCCAAATTCCCTTACTCTACTCTCCTTTCCAACAGTAAACATCCACCTGTGCTTCAACTGTCTGACTGCAACTCTGCATCATCCTCAAGAGCCCTTATCCACTCCTCTAGAAGTGCAAGTATGGCCTCTCCCAAGCTGGGTCTGTCTGCCACTACAACAACCTCCTCTTCTTCCTCATCATCCTCTGCTTCCCTTTGTCCTCCGCCACACCCTGGCAGCCCCAGCCGTGTCCCTGAGGGTCCCCCAAGTCCTGTTACTCCAACTCCCAGCCCAGGAGTGGCATCTTCCTCGTCTGCGCCCTCTAGAGCCCAATTGAGCATCGCCCTGATCCTGGAGGAGCTGCGGGTGTTGCAGCAAAGGCAGATCCACCAGATGCAGATAACAGAGGAGATCTGTAGACAGGTGCTACGCCTTGGTGGAGCTTCCTATTCCATAGATGCACCCCCCCAACATCTCCTCCCTTCTTTGCCTCAGCTCTGCCTTGAAAACACCAAACGTGCACCCAGCCCAGCTGATGAGCCAACTACAACTCAGACTTCAACCTCAGTGGCTCCTCTCCTAGCTTGTTTCTCCTCCCTTTTGCCCTCTCAAGCAGCCAATAAACCAACAAAGCCAAGCAGTTCTTTGTCTCAAATTCTGCAGCCCCACAAGACCCATATGGAAGGGACAGGAGGGGCCGCAGGGGCTCAAGGTTATCTGAGAGGAAGTTCTCGGTCAACAGCTCCCTCTACCCCCTCCTCTGCCGCCATTCCAATGGCGCCATCCAACTGTCCACTTGCCCTGTCTTTAGCTCTGCCTAACCGCTATCTTCATGAGAAGTCTTCAAATACCACTTCATCAAGTGGTCACAGCAGTATGCCCTTCCTGAACTCTGCTTCTGTCCCAATGGTCTCAAACCCCCAACAAGCACTTCACTCTGTCTCTGGAGGCCAAGAGCCCTCTTCTGCATCAAGCTCCACCTCTGCAAGTCGCCTCCAACATGCCTGCCGTTTTTGTGGTAAAACTTTCAGCAGTGACTCTTCCCTGCAGATACATCTCCGCTCCCACACAGGAGAACGACCCTACCAGTGTCCCGTGTGCCTCAGTCGCTTCACCACACGGGGAAACCTCAAGGTTCACTTTCTACGCCATCGTGAGCAAAATCCAGAGCTCTCATTGTCACTCCTCCCACCTTCTCTGTTTGGGGTAGCATTAGGGGCCACAAGAGGATCAGATGCAGGACAGGCCATGAGCAGTGGTAGCAGTACTTGTGGTTTGAATATGATACAGAAGAAGCCAAAAAGTGGACCTGAGGATGAAACAGGTGGAGATCAATTGGAGATAAGTGGTACTGGCACTGGATTTTCACTGGGGGCCTCTGGAGGATCTACCCCTTCTACCCTCCCCCTGCCCCCTAGTGTGGATCTCGCTTTGATTTCCCACTCTCTCCTACAGCTTAATAGAGCTGCAGCTGTAGCCGCTGCTGCTTCTATTACTACTGGTCCATCCCAGTCATCTTCCTCTTCAGCCTCTACATCCTCCCTGGCTACCTCTCTCCTCTCAAACCCTTCTTTAACTGCATCGTCCACCATTGCAGGACTATTCAAGGGCACCAAGCAACAGCACTTTGATGAGAACACTCCCCCTTCCCCAATGCTTTCACCTGCAGCCTACTCCCAGCTAGCCCACCTGCCCAAGCTTCTCTTCCCGTCTGTGTCCACGTCTTCCTCTACCCCTGCTGCACATGCCTCCCTCTACAACCACCCAGCACTGGGCTTGCTGCGCAACCCACTACCCTCCACTCCAGGCTCTCACCAGCTTGCTTCTTCTAGCCATTCTCAACTTTCATTCCCCTTCTCCTCCTTTCCTAAAGTTCCAGGTCCCTCCACCACCACCCCCTCCTCCCTGCAATCTTCCATGGCTACTTCCATCCCTACATCCGAAACCTCAAAGTTGCAGAGGCTGGTGGAGAAGCTGGAGAAGGTGCCTCCAAGCTCCTCCTCTCCATGGACTTCATCCTCAGCCTCTTCTTCCATGCTAGAGATGTTATCTAGTGTTACCACTACCTCTTTAGCGAGTTCAGCCAATAGTGGTTTCACAAATGCCAGCACTTCTACAACATATGTCATGGCTTCCCCACCATCTTCAACTCTAGTGTCCACTTCTGTTTCAAATTTCACCCATGAGATGATTGCTGCCCTTGGCATGAGTGGTAATGGAAAAAGTGCCATGACTGGCGGCTTGACACCATCCCTCAACATCACAGGACCAGCTGGTAACTTGGCACACAATCAGTGTGGGGTATGCCTTCGAGTGCTGAGTTGTCCTAGAGCACTTCGTCTGCACCAGGCTACTCACCTTGGAGAGCGCCCTTTTCCGTGTAAGATATGTGGCAGATCCTTCTCTACCAAAGGCAGCCTGCGGTCACATGTGGCTACCCATCATGCTCGGCCACCAAATGCACGAGTCCAGAACTCCTGCCCACTGTGCCAGCGCAAGTTCACAAACGCCCTGGTGCTCCAGCACCACATCCGTATGCACCTTGGTGGACAGTTGCCCACAGAGGGAACTGATGATTCTGCACATGAGTTACCAGCTGACTCTAATGTCAAACCCTTGTCACAATCTCAGTCCAAGAATACTGACTCAAATTCTGCCTCTAGTAAAACACCTCCTCTAGCAGGTTACTCCAAGAGCCCAGCCCCAAGCTCACAATTTCAAATTCCAGCAGTTGGCTCCATCCCTGTCTCTGCTAGTATAAAAACAGAAGAGGTAACCAAAAGTCTTAGCAAACCTGGATCCCCCAGCCCAGACCTTATTCCACCCTCTGACCTTAGTCCTGACCCCTTCATGAATACCACAACACAAACTTCACTGCCTGGCAGTGCAGACCCACCCGTCCTTTGTGTCAGTGCTCCTTTACTAGCCTCTCAGAAAATGGATCAAGCTTCATCTGTTGGCAAAGACAACCAAGCTGAAGAAGCCAATGCTGATGTCAGTCTCTCTAAATCCACATCCTCACCAGTCTCCTCCACTGCTACCAAAACCACAGCACTGTCAAATTCTATGGAAGTGGATTGTGGAGAGGATGAAGCAGCTACCTCCTCCTGCCATGGCTCCAAATCTAACCTGGAAGACTCACAAAGCACACCCGGCCTTGATGCTGACTTTGCTTACAACTGCCCTAGTACGACTTTGAACCCAATCCTTAGTCAAGATGCCCTAAATGTCGACGCATTAGCCACCTTACAATCAGAATCAGTCTCCCCAAGGCCCCAATCCCCAGAACCAATGGAAGAAGACAAAGACCAATCTCTCCCACCAGCAACACCAAAGCAAGACCAAGCAACTGTGCCCGATGAGGACCCAAAAAAGATGCCCAGTTTGGACACTTCTGGCACTAACGGTGCTGAGGAAAGAGGTGCATCACAGAGGGCTTCCACTTTTGTAAGGGAGACACGTCAGAGCTTTCATTTTGGTTCATATGGGAGGGAAGACCCAGTGGAAAATGTTAAGATTAGTGGATCAGCTCCAAATGATGCAATGGAGGATTCAGTCCCCATCAGCCTTGCTCCTACCCTCCCATCTCCAATGTCTCGTCCTGAGAAGAAGACCTATTGCTGTGCAGAATGTGGAAAGGAGTATGCGAGTCGCAGTGGACTGAAGGTAAGCACAAGACACTATTCTGTATAAAATAACAAGCCCATCAAATACATGTACTGGCATTCTGGTAGAGTTATTGCTTGAAATAGCTATAAAAATAAGTTAATGGTGGCAAAAATGATTAAAAAGCAGCAAAAATTGATTAAAAAACAGAGCGAAAACGGGGAGAAAATGTTGAAAAAGGGTCAGAAAGTAGCAAAAAAGGGTAAGAAGTGACAAAAAAATACATTACAGGTAGCAAAAAAGGTCCAAAAGTGGCAAAAAATGAGTGAAAAGTAACGAAAATTGGCGAAAAGCAGTCCAGACTGGCAAAAATGAGCACCAAAAAAAAAAAAAAAAAAAAAACAAGAAAATGTGAAAAAAGGCAAAAAATGGGGCAGGAAGAAGTGGCAAAAATGGTCAACATATAGAAAACAAGTGGCATTTATTGGTAAAAGGTAATGAAAATAGCAGGAAAGTGGCAAAAAATGGTAAAAATGGGCAAAAATGGGATAAAATGGCAAAAATGGAGAAACAGTGGCAAAAAGAAGAGGCAAAAATGGTCAAAAAATAGGAAACAATTGGTAATTAATGGCAAAAGGTAGCTAAATTGGAGGAAAAGTGGCAAAAAAAATGCAAAAAAGGGCAAAATATGGGATAAAAGTAGCAAAAATTAGAAAAAAATGGCATAAAGAAGTGACAAAAATTGGCAAAAAAATAGGAAACAAGTGGTATCTAATGACAAAAGGTAGCTTAAATGGCAGAAAAGGGACAAAAAATTGTGAAAATGGGCAAAAATGGGATAAAAGTAGCAAAAATGGGATAAAAGCGGCAAAAAGAAGTGGCAATAATGGCTAAAAAATATGAAACAAGTGGTATTCAAACGTTAGCTTGAATGGGTGAAAAGTGTCAAAAAATGTTGGAACAGGGCAAAAAAGTTTCTCTTTTTAAAGGTTTTTCTAGGGGAATAATATTGAAAATTAAGACATAAAAGATTAACAAATAATCACAAACGAGCCACACATTGAGTATCACTGCTTTAGTATAAAGCTTTTTGGAGAAAAAACTCAACTTTAGGTTTCAAAGGACTGATATTTTCACCATGAAGAAAAGATATGCATGCTCCTATAATATGAGTGACTTAATTTACTGTGGGCTTTACCCATCACTGTATTGCTAATGATAATTAAACCAAGCCTTGTTTGACCATTTTTGCGTTCCCAGGGGCACATGAAGCACCATGGCATGGTTACCAAAACGACACGTCCATCAGGCCGGAGCAGCCGTTCCTCCTCTGACCAGCTTCAGTCTTCTACATCTGCAACTTCCTTAAGCATTCCCGCAACCAGGAGCTCAGCAGGCTTTTGGAACCAGTACCAAGCCTTTCTTAACACCAGTGATGAGCCAAGCGATGACCAAACTGCTGGCAGCAAAGAAGACAACGAGGCGGAGCAGTCTTCAAAATCACCGGCCGGGTCTCAGATAGATCCAAGGATCCCTGACAAAACTGGGGAAGAGTCTGGTGAAGGGTCATAAGTTGACTCTGTGACTGGCCTGGTTACATTCTGGTGTTTTCAATCAGTGTTTACTGTATGGGCATTTGTGTAGTACTGCTTCTTTAACACACTTTAGTAGCCTGTCAGTTTGATAGTCAGAATAATATGTTTGTATGTGAAAGTTGTGAGTCAACCAGCTTGATCTTGTGTTAAAAAAGACAGCTATGTAAAAATGAAAATATTCACGTCACAAAAGGAGTCCAGTGTTTGCCGGACTTCATTAGATGTGACATAACATTTGTCTGGCTGAAGTCGTCAATAGTTTGATGCACTTTCTAACAAATATATTCCTGTTGTATTAATGTTTCATATCAGATCTGGGTCAAGTAACTTTATTTGTTTCTCTTACTTTATGCAGACGGGAAAGGTTTAACATATTTGATCCAATTCAATTTTAGTTTGGGAAAAAAGTTAAACAGTAAGTTCAAAGTTTAGGACTTAACTTGTGCCAAGTACCAAATTTGATCCAACTGGCACCAAAGGAGGCTCAAGAAACCAAAAGATTTATTTTTTTTTTGCATCTGCATCCCAACCTATGACTGTGTCATATCTAGAACAATCTTTCCCGAGGTTACAGAGGGAAGTGAGGATAACAGGAAACTAAAAACTGCTTTGCTCCTCTGATTTAAAGATTATTTTGCTTCACCAGAGCAAGAAAAACACACAAGTTGAAAGTGTTTCTGTGAGGAATATTAGGTTCTTAGTCCACAGTTCTGCAGTCCAGATAAACTACTCACTAAAGTCACTGTGGTTTACTTTTCATCTTATTGTCCTGTTGAACCAGAAGCACAGTTGCAGCATTTGTGAGCTCAGTGAGGACATGGTCTTTAGTGTGAAACATGACATTCAGCTTTGTGAATATTATGATTGTCGTTTGGTCCAAAAGTTATATCTGTAACACGTCTTTTTGTTTACTAAAACTTTAAGTTTCTATAAATATCAGAAGTCTATGTCTGTTTGTTGTAAGATGTACTTTCAGTATCTCCATATTAAAAACCAATGTATGTTTTAACTCGTCTGCTGATTTGTCATTCTCACTGTGTATGCACCATTGTATGCACCATTGTAGGCACATTTATCTAAAACCTCCATGATTCCTTACAGTCACATATGACTAACTCCTGCTCTCTGCCAAGATAATCAAAGCTCCCCTTTTTGTGTCAAATCAACCAAGACAAGCGAGGGAGAAGGGCAGCTGAGGTTTCTCAGTCATGGAGAGAAAAGCAGTTGAGCTTGGGGACAAGGGGTTGGCTGTAGGAAAAGTTTGTATATATGCATCGCCCATTCAGCTGCTGTTTGGCATAATTCCAACTGTGGTAATGTGAAATCTGTAGCTGCCACTACCACAAAAACCATGTCACCATATAAATGCAAATAAGCTCATTACAGTTTGCATGTGGCTAAAACAATAGGCTGATCAACAGAAAATAAAGTGTGACCCTTCTTACAGTTGTTTATTTAGTTGTATGTCCATTGTGGTGCAAAAATGCCAAACATATAGTCCTGGGTCAACAACACTTTAAAACTGTGCAGGGGTTTTAAACTGTTGGTGGGACAATAGCACAATTGTCATGGTATGAGTTTAGCCTTTGTGCAACTATCATAGCTATCTTGGATAGTTGAAAACAAATTTATGGCCGTTTCTGGCTCCTAATTTTTTTGTATATTTATTCCACTTAAATGTTTCGGATCATCAAACCCATTTTAATATCTCACAAAGACAACCCATACAATACAAACCCAATACAAAAAACAGTTTCTAAATGATTAAGGAGGAAAAAAACTCCAAACCGTGATTAACCACAGTTCTTGGAAAGCTGAGTTCAATTTCACTGGCCACACTCGGGCCTGATTACTGCCAGATTTGTTGAATCAAGAAATCACTTAAATAGAAACTGTCAGACAAAGTGAAGTAGGCTACAAGGTCTCAGACAGAAACACATCATGCCACGATATAAAGAAATTCAAGAACAAAAGTGATTGAAATCGATCAGTCTGGAAAAGGTTACAAAGCCATTTCCAAGGCTTTGGGACTCCAGCGAACCACAGTCAGAGCCATTATCCACAAATGGAGAAAACTGGGAACAGTGGTAACCTTCCCAGGAGTGGTCGACCAACCAAAATGACTCCAAGAGTGCAACGACGACTCATCCAGGAGGTCATAAAAGAACCCAGAACCACATCCAAAGACCTGCAGGCCTACTGGCCTCAGTTAAGGGCAGAGTTCATGACTCAAACATAAGAAAGACACGGGGCAAAAATGGCATCATGGGAGAGTTCTAAAGCCACAAATTGTAATCCTCAAAATACCCAAAGTTACTTGTCTTCTTTCAAAATAAAAGCAGGTTTGTATCTAAACAGGAAGTCAAATAAATGTGACACAAAATCAAAAATGAAGCGAGCAGCTTTAAATGCAAAATAATGGAATATCAAAATGCATCATAAAGAGGTATTGATTGCAGTTGAGTATAGAAATTCTATGATTAAGCACAATTTTAGAAAATTAATCGTTTAACAGGCCTATAATTTTTTATCATCATAATACAGTATAAGTACATTATTAAAATGACATTTTTATTCTTAAGGATTATTTTTGTCCTTTCCTTTATTTTTTAATAATAATTTTATTTAATCTTTTTTTTTTTTTATTCTTTCCAGTCAGGGTATTTAGATGCTCTGATTCTGGCATTCATACTGTGTAATCTGTGTTCATTATTGATTACAGCTCTTGTTTTAGCATGAATGCAGTATCCATAATCTTTTAAAAATAGTATTGGTATTTTCATTCAGGGAAAGATTTTTTTTCTGTCATTTAGCAGTAAGGACTTTATTATGGCCCAACAAATTAATCAGAAAGGTATCAATGTCACCATTTGATAGACCAAACTAAATCAAAGGACATTGTTAGGGACTGATGCATCACTTCTACGTGGTTATATCCTCCTAGGACCCCGCGTCCACATATGCAGACATTACATTTTTTCTTCTCTATATAATAGTAATCATTTTGGTATTAGAATTCATGAGAAAAGTTTAAGGGATTTGCTTGAAATGCCGGGATAATTTGCTGTTTAAATGTTTTAGGGAATTTGTTTGGAAGTTGTCAAGTTTTTTTAATGGAAATTTAGAGTTTTTTTTTTGTTTTGTTTTGTTTTTTTTTTTTGCATTTCCATGGGAATATGGGAAATTTATTAAATTTATTTATTTATTTATTTATTTATTTGTTTCCATCATTTTCATGGAATTTTGGAGAATGTTTTTGAACATTTCTACAATTTGCCAAGAAATTTAAGGGGGAATTTGCTTGAAATTTTTCATAAATGTGCATGGAATTTTTGGGGAAATTTTTATTGGAATTTTAAGGCTCTATGAGGAAGTTTCACTGAAAGATTTGAGGACTATCTAGAGAAATATTTTGGTACTTTTCATGGGGTACTTTGAAAATATGTAAGAATTTTTAGAAAAATTTTTGATTTTTTTTTTTTTTAATTGTTTGGGTCTCGGAAAGGAAAATTTCCAAGAAATTTTCTGTTCAACGACAAGGCTGATGTATTAATTTATCAGACAAATACGTGGGAGAAACTAAAAAGGCTCTCTGTGCATTAGGGGGCGCAGTTCCCCTTTGTAAACACGGTTTCATGCAGGGCTTCCTATTGTCTGCAGAAAAGTTTTGGCCTGTTTGTGCAGCACTGATTGACAGTCAGCCAATCAGTGCTGCGCAAACAGGCGATCAAACTTATTCCACAGCAGTATTGATTAACCAGTTAATACATTAGTAAGAAAAGAAAGTAGCCTATAAACTGCATGGATTCATTATTCTGTAATCTTAACATTAAAAGTTAAACAGCAGGAAAGTATTTGGTGAAAAAAAAAAAAACAAGTGATTCAGTTGCATTGATATGTGGAGGCAGACTGCTAACACAGATGTGCACGTTCTTACAGCTGCTTTCATACAGTGATCATAAAGTGTTCATAGCTGTTAAACTGTTGACAGAGCCTGCCTCTTTTAGCATATTGTTTGTGTCCACTGTAATAAACTCCTCTTCAATCATTCAGGGAGCATCAAAGCATTTAATAACTATCTCAGCTCAGAGAAACCCGTGCCCAGTTTAATGTGAAGGTCACTAAGTTGATTCCAGCCCTCAGAGGGGCGGGCTGATTTTAGTGGGAGGTTTACAATCCTCCACTTTTCCAGCTGAAGGTCTCCGGGGATATCAAACTACCACGTCTGCAGAGGGGAGAGAGGGGTAGAGGAGAGGGGATCAAAATAACCCGAGTGGAAGATAGAGAAGAAAGGACAGCGTGGAGGAAAGGCAGCTTTATGAACACAAAAAGGCGGCTGCAACATCTGGAGCGACGCGAGAGCTGAGTTTGGACCACAAATACGCACAGGCTGCAGCTCCAGAGACCACGCAGTACTTCCTGCTTCCCACGTCTGTTGCATTAAAAACATAACGCGAGGAGAATGCAAAGACTGGACAAGTAGCTCCTTTTGTTTGAGAATCAGCTGGAAACGCGTCTAGTCGCAGTCAGCTTCGTCCTAAAACTCGTTCACTGGATACGTTTCTCCTTAGATAATGTTCTGACAAATAGAGAAGTCAAGTTCGAGTCAGCTGTTATAACAGGATCCGTCTGTTTTGAGAGCTTTTGGGAGAGGCAGGTGATGGCACCGGAGCTCAAGTCGCTTGTCCGACTGCTGCTGCTGGCGGTGGTGTGGGAGCTGAGCGCGCAGGGAGCGACGGAGCGACAAGTCAACCCAGAGGTGAGGATTATTCACAGATTGGGTGCTCAGTAGTGGGTTAACCATCATGCAAAGGCAGACAGCTGGCGTCTAAATATGAGGCACACGTCTGTTTTTTAATAATCAAACGTATTTTGACTGTAAATTAGGGGCCAAGTAGAAAAAAGAAGCAACAAGTAGAGCTTGATTTTCCAACAAAGTCCATGCAGAGCCCCACCAGCAATGCCCAAGCCCCACATCAAGCAGATTATATTTATGTAGATCCCCACAGACACTGAGACAATGAAATGGTGGATTAGTGTGATAGAAGGGCATGTAAATAAACATTTATGATCTTTGTAAGAAGAGCAGATGTTATCTGGATAATGTATTTTTAGGGGTTACACCTGGCCTACAGACTTACTAAACTATTTCCATGTGGTGGGTTTTAATTCTCCTCTAAGGGAAGATAAGCCAGTACAGTTGGGTATTTGTGCATTTACAGTTTTTATAATTCAGATTCTGGATGTCCTATAGTCCTGTTTCTTTGTTTACTAAAGAAAAAGATGCTTCAAAATGTTTTGTTTGCTTGCTATGATGGCTTTTAGCAAAATTGGGAAGGGCTTTGTGCTGGTCTTTGTGTGGGGCCTTCATGACTAAAACCACCACCAGTGAAGCTTAACAAAAGAAGAACAACATATTATACTCCAATAAATCCAGAAAGGACTTAAACTGAGGGATTAAGCCAGACCTAAACCCAAATTCATGCAGTTTTACTGACAAAACAATGACATGAGACAGATAAATAAACCCAGAGTCTATTGGTTAATATAAAATCCTGACTAAATCCAAAGCCAGATGTATTTAACCTGACAGAAGTGGTGAATCCAGATATACATGTCTAGTATTAATATAACAGCCTAACAAATACAGAACCAAGTGATAAATAAAGTTAGAAACATAAATCTTAAAGCAAGGAATCAATCTAGATCTATAAAAACAGGAACTCCAGATTAATTAATCCCAGATGAAGTCATAAATACTGATAAACAAATCCAGAATTATGACATAAATCCAGACAAATAAGTCCAGAAGCAAGACAAATAAATAAATCCAGAGGGACAAAGCCAGATAAATAAGACCGTAATTAAGGGACAAAGCCTGATGAATGAGTCTTGACTCATACATCAAATCTCCATAAATAAATCCTGGTTTAAGTAATAAATACAGAAAATCAAACCCAGAATTACAGGATAAAGTCTTATCACAAAAGCAAGTAACACATGCAGTTTTATAAATCTAGCATATAAAGGCTGATTAATTCAGAATCAAATCAGGTTAAAAACCAGAATCAAGACATGAAGCTGGAAAAAGAAATCCCATATCAATGATTAAACCTTTAAACCAGATGGCCTAGTGGTTAGACTGTGCTCCATCTGGGCGGATGGCCTGAGGCTCTTTACCCGCATGTTTCTCCCTCACTCTCTTATTCCTGTTTCTAACGCCATCCTCTCTCCTTCTCTCTGAATAAAGGCATAACTAGCCCAAAAATATATGTTTATAAAAAGGCAGAAAGTACAATAAAGGCATAATCAATGTTGAATAGAATAATAGGCAAGATAAATAACCCCAAACAGATTCTTTCAAAAGCGAAGTCACATCTAAGAGCGCTGCATGTAAGGAAGGGTGAACTGCTACTGAACGCTGTTGTTCTGTGGATGTATTTAATGTCAGGTCTGTGCTGCTGACTGGTGATGGACCATGGTTATTCGCTGCCATCAGCCATGTTCGGTTGGCTGAGCTCCTCCTCTAAAAGTGTGGCCCCACTAGACATTTCAGTGCTGCTCATGTCGGCCCAATTCTGCTGCTAAATTATTCTGAATTGGGGCGTTCTTTCAGCAAAAACAACCCTCCATAAAGCAAACTTACTACTTTCGTTTTATCGATGAAGAGTGGTTTTACCTGCCCATATTTGAGATGCAAGAGATCCCAGAATGCAATGCATGCAGCTCATGGCACGAACTGGGAAGGAGACTTTTTAACAGCTTTTCTCCCTCATTGTATAAAAATCCTAATCCAAGAAATGGATATGAATGAATATGAAAAAGTGGTCTGATATGCACACTTTCTGGAGTGCAGGTTTTTATCAAACAGAATCCTCAATTCAAAACAAAAAGTGAGCAGCAGAGTTGGGCAGAGATCTACTCATCGTCTTAGATGTTGATTTGATTGAGAGCCCCCTGGCAGCAGAATTTTGTACATTTAAGGAACAAAGCAAAACAAACGTTTTTGCTGCCAAAAAAGGAAGAAGACTAGGAATTTGATCTTTCTCTGACCTAAATAATTGAACTATGATTATGAATTAAATGGGAACTTAATTCCAGGGCCTTTCAGATGATTAAATTGTGGTTTAGTAGATAGAATCAATGAAGGTTTTCTTTTCAAACGTTGCATCCTGAGGGATAAAGATTTCAGCAGTTGCCTGTTGTTGGCCCAGAGATCTGGGAAGGGCTCTGACCCGAGGTTAAAGGAAGCAGCCCATAATGATGATGGCGCACATGAAAACACTGAGAAATGCTGAGAGGGCAAAAACAGAGGAGCAAGAGAAAAAAATGAAAACACAGAGAAATGCTTGAGCTTGTATTGTGGTCTGGAGAGAGACAGAAGCGATTTTTGTGGGAGTGGAGGGGGGGGATTGATAGTCGTGGGTACAGTTATATTCAGAGGGATGGGGAGAGATGTAATTGTTGACATCTGTCCTCAGTTTAGACTCAGCGGACTGCAGGGAGGTGGGTTTTACAGCCTGAGAACTACTGCAGCATCTCAGCCACGGTCAGTTGTGGAAAAACACCCAGCACAGTTTGAACTCGAACCCAGTACATTAAAGACTTCCAAGAACCAGCTGAGCCAAGGTAGCAGGTCTAAGTAGTGTTGTAGAGCTGTAACACAAAGCTGAAATGTTCCTGTTCACTCATCTTTTAGTCTGCTGCAGCAATCATCCTCCACCACACAGCCAGATTGGCTCTAGGAATTTCTGTACTGCAGGAAGTGACACAGTTACGACACACCTGCTTCCATCATTATCATGGGTAAACACTCGGTGTGTGATGTGAGGAAAAAGAGAAAAAGGGTGATGGGGTTTGCTTACATGCATGCTTAAGAGCAGAGATTCCTAGATGATTTTGGTGGGTCATTCTGTGGCGCCACACTTCTCCCTAATCATTGTGGAACACAAAATTCCAGCTGTGCTAGTGGAAGAAACCAACGTTAACACCACTGACCTACATATGACTGTCAACTTAAAGGCACAATCCAGTTCATTTAAGTTAAATCAAAGAGCTAGAGGGGGGATTTGCCAACCACCACAGTTTATATGAATAAGATTTCCCGTAAAGGAACAGACCTTCAAAGATTTGATGACGTATGAAAGATTAAATGTGACCACGAGCACATGGTGAAACTAGTTCAGCTCTGCTGCAAATATCAATCTATGTCCGGAATCAATGATTTGCAATACTAGTTACAGGAAAAAGCTTGTCCTCCATGAAAACATTCTAACGCAGGAAACATAGCTTACATAGCTGCACAAGCTACATAGCTAATGTAGCTAAAGCTAAGCTCACAAGGCAATTATGTAAGCTAAGTAGCTACATTAGCTTAGGCTATGTTTGCTTAAGCTTATTTCGTTACATTGGCTTACGTAGCTATCATAGCTATGTTAGCTTAAGATAATGCAAGTCTTAATCTGTCTAGATTTCAAGAAAATGCCTGAGATTAACTTGTCATCCAGTGAAAACCAGTTTTGCTATCCTAACTAAATAAGTTTACTTCCAAATAAATCTCACAGCAAAGTGGTCTATAACAGGCTTGGATGCATGTCCTCTTTTCAACAGACAACTTTTAACAAACAAAATGTACTTTTTCCACAAAACCAACCTGTCTGAACCACTCAGAGCTGCGAAGCCACTCATTTTAAAGCAGCAAAAAGAGCTCCAAGAAAAATCTGATGATAAAGGAGTCCAACGGCAAGAGAAAAAAACATCAACAATAAACTAAAGGTAGACACTCTGACATTGGTATAACTATTAAGTTCATTTTTACAGGCTTAATCCTTTAAAAACTCCATCACTGTTCAGGCCTTTGCATTATTAAGAGATAAGATGGGCATGAAATGTTGGAAAGTACTGATCAGCATATATTCGTCTATCAAGATCACGACCATGGATAGAGATGATTTTATATTTGGGCTGAACGATTTTGGAAAATAATGTAATTGCGATTTTTTTCCCCAGTATTGCAATTGTGATTTGATATGTTATTATTCCTTAACTTTCTAATATTCCTAAAACTTCTTTAAAAGTGTCTTATTCTGATGATTCTGACTTGTCTTGCAAATTGGATATGAATTGTTGCATTGAAGGGTTTTTGTCTTTCTTATATTTAATAAGAAAAAAGTACATAAATGAAGAGCGTAGGATGTTTTGTATTGCTTGATATGTCATGCATAACATCTCTGCTGCAAAAAGTTTAAAACTGGTATTTTCACACAAATTTCATGTCAAAGAAATATTGCACCTTTTGCGATTTGAAAATCGCAGCAGGCCATATTGCGATTTAATCTAATTTTTGATTAATTGCCCGGTCGTATTTCATATCCAGCTTCAAAACAGACTTCTAGCTCGCTAATGGTGTAAATGCAACGAGTAGTGGTGTTTTAAAGTCATTCTGTACTGGGAGCATCATCTCATAGGGGACAGCAGTCAAACAGGCCAGGCTTCCCTTCAAAATCTTACATAACAGCAATGAAACTTACGTCTGCTAGTATGACGATGCATATGGAGTGAGCAGTGAATTAATGCAGTTATTTTGTTCTGGTAGCATTAATTTATACGTGCTACATTTTTCTAACCTGGAAAAGATGATGGATTAACCAGATTCCCAGTCTGTTATCAGATCCACCTTGCTAAGTCGCAATCTGAAACATTTGTTCCCAGTCAGAGAATGGCTGGACCAATTGGCGACATTTGAGGAGAATGCAGTGATGGTAAACGATGGAACCAGTGAGTGTAGCTAAAGCTATCTCAGCAGTTTTTGATCGACGCAATTTTTGATTAAAAGGAGAGCAAAGATTCTGAAAGTGTTTATTGGCAAACCGGCACCACTTAGAGAAAAACTATACCGTATCCTGTCCAGCTCATGCTGTGTAGTTTACTCCCTAAGATGGCACATGCTTACTTTGTCATGTGGTGTTTTTTTGTTTTTTTGCTCTGATTGGCCAGTAATAAATGGGGCAGAGAGAACCTTTGTCCAATAAACCTCTAAGGCTTTTTGTCTGATGGATGTGAAATATCCCATGCACATTGCCAGGTGGAAATACAAGCCAAAACTTTCAAAATAAAATCTTAATACACTCCCGGTTAGAGTTAGGGATATGGAAAGCAGGTCAGGATCTACCTGAACTAAGAAAACAAAACTTATCATTTCTATTATAAGCTTCAAGCCTTTAAAACAAAAAAGTAACTATCCTGACCTTAAAATTTTAAACTTTTATAATATAAACATTGTGCTTAGAGAAAAAAGCTAATCCTGCATGAAAACACACTAAAAAGCTAACCAAGCTAAAGCTAGCCACTGTTTGTAAAAGTGCTCCTATTAACATCGCGCACATCCCAATGGAGTTTGTGTCTTAGAAAGATGGTCTGCAGGAGGGGCAGTCTGAGAGCAGCGGTCTGCAGCCAGACCTCTCTTTTAAAAATGGGCTTAACTGTCTCTAAAAACCTGCTTTTGGAGAAGATTTTTGCATATGATGAAATCTGCAAAATCTCCCTTTAATAACGAGTAATGAAACTATCACAGCTATTAATAAATATGTCCAAATCTCACTCATGTGAATGTAGAAATTCAATTTCCTTATTTTAATGTTTAAAAAAAGCACCGACAGATCTTTCTAGACAGACCAGCAAGTTTCAGCTGAAATTTACATCACTGTGTAGGCACAGGGTTGGCCACTGGAAACTGTTGGTCAATGAGTTTATATCAAACAGTGATTCACCTCCTTTGTTTTTGTGACTTATTTTCTATCTAACCTCAGCTTCCTTTGTCTTTACTTGGTTTAACTAGGCAGTGTGTTTTTTATATTTGCATGTTGCCTACACAAACCAACAGATCACAGCCGTAGTTTCAGTGCACGGCTCCTCTACTGAGTAGGATGTTTCTAATTAAAAACAGGTTTAACTAAGTGAGAGGTTTTGTTTGTCAGCTCTGAATCTGTGAGATAAACAGTCGGAGGATGTAAGGATGCAGATGTCATTTCCTTTGGGCTCTGGCAGAGAAAGGAAGTGGTCAGTGGAGTTTTTCAGCTAAAAACACCTTGGTGCGTCAGCAACCACCTGCATGTGACACACACACACATGCTCTCTCAAACGTGCACGGGTCTTCCCTCTTAAACACGCAGAGAGGGATGGCATTCTGCTGAGGTCATTGACTACAAAGGAAGATAGATGGACATTAAATGGGATGATTAAAGCAAAGCAAAGAGGACAGTGAGGAGGCTGTTGTAGCGAGAAAGGGACCCATTGTGGTGTGGGAGTGATGCAATCTGGGGAAAAAAGGACAGTTGGAAAATGAAGCAATTATTCAGCTGAATAGGACAGGATATATATCATTGCTGTTATGGTCACATTCTGTATGCCTCTCTTTTCAAACTTATGGGGGGAATTCATATTGGGTTAATTGCTTGTTTTATGCATGTCAAATCTTGATTTCTTTGTAATTGTCCAGAGGAAGACAGAAAGGAAGGGAGTGTAGTTTTAGACAAAAACCACATCCTGAAAATCACAAGTGGGTGGCCTGAAGGCAGTCGCCCTCAGGAAAGATAGGAGGTGTCACAGGATATAAGGTAATGCAAAGTCATTACCTCATTTCCTGTTCATAAAAGAGGCAATGAGCACAATTAAGAGTTAATTCTCCCTCATTTTTTACAAAGAGAATCCTGTCTTTCAGATTTGCTCTGGGCTGACTTAATACTCACATGACACTGGCAGAGCTGTGCTTTTTTCCACTCTTTTGTCACCGAGTCTTATTGGTGTTGGCTGGAGAAATCTTGTTTTAATAGACAGCATCTGGTGGAATTCGACACACATACACAGATGCACACACTCAAACATTTTAAGACTTTTTCTACATGAGTCCTTGCCAGAGGGGTCTGCAAACCTATAAATACCTTCCTTGAGGAACAGCATTAGCAGCGGGTAAATGTTCCTGTGCAGAGAAAGATTTAATTATTTTTTCGACATGATTATACATGCTCACATCTCGGTCACACTCAAAAATACACACAATCACGTGCTAACAGCCAATAACAAGCTGTTGCAAGCAAAGTGGGAGCAATAATTTCATATGTTTATGGCATCTGACATAATACTGCAGCTCTGGGCAGAGTGAGTCGATGTGTAATTAACAGCTGTGGGTGTCTTTGTGTATGCGCTGTATACCCAGCATGCTTCAGTTGGACTCCCATCGCTGTTGACCAGAGTTTCTTTCCATTGGCGCTCACCAAACGGAACAACTGACTCCCTTTCTTCTCTGAAATCCAATCCCTCCCTCTGCCTCTCTCATCCTATGTAAAAAGAGCGCCCTGCCCCATCACATGCATAGCAACCGTTGTTTGATTCGTGTGTATCTTCCATTAAACAATAAACTCACATCATGGCATGGAAGCCAGCTGTGCCCTTTACCTCAAAATCCTTGAAATGGCTTCCTAAAATAAGTACCTACAGTGAAAAATCAAGCAATAAAAAGGAGCAGTTTTAAGCAGACTATACAAAATCAGCAGTTTCTTAAACAGGGTACTCTTCTTTAAGTGGTGCTAAAAAGTTGTCTGGGGTTATGTGGAACAATTAAAGAAGCTCAGCTGATTAAAAATAAAAGAGAAGGGAAATTATGACTTAAATTAAGTCTTCATAATGTAACAACTTCAATGTGTGAGCACTAATTTAAGGAGTGCAGGGAAAGTAGAAAGCAAAGCACGCTCTGAAAGAAACACCAATGCATAGCTAATAGCTAATCTGTTTATGCATTGTTCTTTATTTTACTATTGGAATTTCCTTTGTTAAATGTACTCAGGGAAGTAAACAGGACTGAGAACCTTGCTGCAGACATCAGAAATCCATACATGCATGTGTAGTTCACATAGTGAATGCACATTAAAGTCTCAGATTTTGATCAGTAAATGGAGAGAACTCAGTGATGAAAACTCTTCTTCTTATCCTTGTCTTCACATAGTTTGAAAGTTAACAGATTTTCAATTTAAAATTATCGACTGCAATGTTTGTGTTCAATTTGAATATTTAAAACAGAGCAATAGTGGCTATAACTGATCCTATAAAATGTTAAATCTGAAGTTAATTTTTTAATCATTGTTTAAAGTTCAACAATATTCTAACGTACGGGTTTTTCCCAGCTTTTGTTTGGATTACTGAACAACTAACTTTATCATATATGAATAAATCCTATATTAAAACATGGGTCGGTATTTGGACAGTTGGCTTCTCCATTAAAGGCTGTAAACTCTTGATTTCATTACCAACTAAAATAAAACTAATCACATGTTTAAAATCTTTCAAATCAAAAGTCCAGTGCTGGCTGAAAGCAAACCAGAACTGTTCTCATTTTTAGATTGCCATGTTTTAAAATTGTATTCAGTTTTTTGTGGTTATTTATTTATTGCTTTCTTATTCTGTTAACTACTATGCCTTTTTATGTTGTACTTTTCATGAACTGTTAACTTGAAGGCCCAACAAGATTTAGAAATAAGCTAGCAATAAAGTCTCTGTGCAGCACATCAGCGTCATGCTCTGTAATGAAAATATGTTAAACTGCATCGTCCCCTTTAAATAAAACTTAATTCAAATGTACGGTTTGCATGGCCTATCTTGCTGTCACTCCTCCTCTAAGAGCGATGGCTGATAGCCGTGGGTGGTGATTCTGCTGGAACATGTGCCAACAGAAGTCAACCGTGAAAAACACGTGTATTTATGGATGTCTGATGTCTGCAGCCAGGTGCCTCTACAGTAAATCTGCAAAATAGCTAGCTAGCTAGCAAGTTCTGTTTAAACTGTCAAAATAGCTTGAAGTTGAAACTAAAGTGTTAAAATAGTTACCTAAGTAATGAACTGTTAATTTTTAAAATTTTGTAAGAAAAAACAAAATGACATTGGATTAATTTCAATTAATTAATCTCAGTAGGGAAAAATGTCATTACAAAAACTATTCTGATTAATCGACTAATTGATTCGAACTCACGTCAAAGTTCTTTGTGCTCTTAATTTCTATAATTTGATGAATAAAATCCACTTTCCATAGATTAACAACATCCTAGATTGACTAGTAAGTGTGTGGACCTCAGTAAACCATGATTAACCTGATTAAATTTGACAGCCCTACCATAAATCAGCTGTTAAAAAGTTCCTGTAAAACTATGTAGAAACAGTGAAATAAATAGCTTGAAGTTATGTTTAAAACAAGACAGTTTAAAATAACGGGTACAGTGTCAAAACTGCTTAAAATAATGGCTAAAGGTTTAAAAAAGCTTTATGTAGAGAAGAACTGATTCCAGTTGTATGAAACAGTTCATATGCATTTGGATCAGAAAACATAGAGAGCCTGACACCAGTCAGGGCCATGCGAGCTGAAAATCAGCCGATTCAGTGCATCTATCAGTTCACCTAGCTGTTATTGATGGTTAAGTGGTTTGAGTATTTAAATCATGGACAAATAGCTTAAATAGAAGGACTGAACCGAGGCGATACTGGTTTTAAAAATAACCTCAGAAGTTAGCTCCAAGTGAGGATAAACTTGTAACATGGTTGACTTTAAGTAATGGATAAATAAATAAAATTATGGCTCGTGAATAAAGCAGTTTTCAAGTTGTGTGGCACGGTTGACCAAAAAGGTTTGGAACCACTTCTTCAGCTACATCAAACGTCTGTACGAGCTTGGGCTGTCATCTCCCACGCCACAGTAAATAGTGACCATTTCCTGTTCCTGCTACTGCTGGAGTTACTCAGCCCATAAATGTGGTCAAAAAATAGCAGAGTGCAACAGTGAATAAGACTTTGTCAAGTCAACCAAGGGAGCCATGAAAGAGGTGTGGGAGCCTTAAAGCAAAGAACAACTGCTCAGTGTCACTCAACAGCAGTCTTTTGACAGAGCTGAGAGCTAAGTTGGGATTTAGTCGAAAAGAAAACAAAGTAAATGTGTAAAATACAAGACTAAGGGTCTTAAGTACAGTCATCAAGCAATGAACACTTTCTTTTCTAGCATTCACACTGAAGTGAGTCCAATTCTGAGATGCTGAAGTTTGGGTTTCCCGCTCAGGATGTGCTGTAACAGTAGCGAACAGTGCGTCTTTATGTGTCCGCTGGAGCTCCATGGGTGAGTCAGAACCAGAAAGGGCTCATTCAAGGGTGAAGTCTAAACACAGAGACCTCCATGTCTCTTTAGGATGGACACCGAGGGAGAGATTAAGTCTTCAAAACGTCACGCTGCCATTCACTCCAGGCCAAACTCACACAAACACAATCATGCCTAAATACAAACCCGCAGCCCTGAGCAGATTATCTATGTCAGCACTGCTTGCACTCGTTTGCTGTGCATTGTAAGTGGAAAAATGCTGAAACATTGCATTTAGCAGCAGATATAGAGCAATAATTGAGCGAATCTGGGTGTGGTGGTTCATAAGTATTTGCCCTGAGGACTTTGGGTTTTCCAAAAGACAGGGATGAGGGAGAAGACAGAAGAAGGGGTGGAGTGATGAGGGGAAGACATGGACGTGGGGGGAAGAGTTTGACTTTGAGGTTTGGATGCAACAAGGAAGAAATTCCCAGTTAAATTACTGACTGACGCTACTGCCCGGCTGGAGACATCGGCTGAGGTTGCCCAAGGCCTGAGTCTCACCCTGGGACACTCCCTCTTTTTCTCTCCTCTGTCTCAATATCCTTCTCTCCAAAAACACCACCTACACCTTTAGTTTCTAATCAGACGATTCAAAACAATTAACAGATCACACTGAGTTATGTCACATCTTGTCTTGGCATGCAAGCGAACCTCTTCCCTACAGAAAAGTAAGTCCATGTCCAAAGAAACATCCTTAAATGGTTCTCAACTAGTGGGCCGGGACTCAAAAGTCAGTCACAGAGCTATAGGAACACGAACCAGGCAGAAAAAAGTCTACAAAGCACTTTTAAAGTGTCTGTTTTGTTTTCTATCATGCTCTCCACATGCCCTCTACTGTCTGGGGTCTGAAATGTTGCAGTAAATAGATCTGATTGGGTGAAAAGTTTTAGAAGTCTCAGCTTCTTTAAACCCATATTAGGTGGTGGGTCTTGAGACCAGACCACTAGAGGACTGCTGTCCTAAATGTGCAGAACAAGCTGACAAGGTAAACGTATTCTGAAGAATATCAAAGCAGTCTTGGTTTTTACTGCGTCTACAATAGCCTCAGTGTTATTTTTCAGAGAGGGAAAGAGTTCAGGAGAAACTGTGTGGGAGAGGTGCAGAGCAAAGCCGCTGGCACAGGTCCAGATGTCAAACCAGCACCGCAGAAAAATGGGTTTCCAGGGGAAAGTAAGGTCAAGCTTAACCAAGGTTCTGGAGGCTTAAAAACTCAGAGTGACCACTGTAATATATGATTGAAATGACATTCTCAACATCAGGTTTTATCGTCACAATCTGCACTGACACTGAGACACAGAAACTAGTTAATCTTCAACCCCTTGGGAGGCATTTCCTCATTTGTTATTTGTTGAAACCTGAACTGTTTTGTATTCTTTTGGGTTGACCTCACTCAGAGTCAACTGTTTCTCCCCTGGGAGCCAAAACTTGATGGTTGAATAGCTTTTACATGTCGTCATTCAATGGAGGCACGCCAGGTGCTTGAAATAATGATGGTCAAAAAATCCAGATACAAAAACATGGGATAATATTATACAGGAGCTTATTTTCACAGTCCAAGAGGAATGTGTTATTGCTGCAGTCAGATCAAAACATCCAGCACTTGTTGCAGTAACTTATAATCAACACCATACCAAATAGTTCCTTTACCCTGATTCAGCTTCGTAAAACAGCAAAATAAACAGGTGAGGTTTGATGTGTTTTTGGTTTCTGTCTGTTTCTGATTTAACCTTAAATTCTGCATGGCAAGACTGGAGTTTCCTTGGTTTTATTTTGAAAAATGTCTTATGAGTCACACTGTTTTCTCCCTTTTGGTTTGCTTTTCAGTCATGGCTGCAGCAGTATGGTTACCTTCCCCCAGGGGACTTGAGGACACATGCCCTCCGCTCCCCCAACTCTGTCACCTCAGCTATCACCGCCATGCAGAGGTTCTATGGCCTCACCATCACCGGCACAATCGATGCCAACACCATCGCGTAAGCACTTTGAAAAACAATTATTCTGCATAAAGTTGAAGCACAGACTCCAAAGAGGGCCATTATAGAACTACAATCATTTTTAACTTTGTTTTTAATGAACTGTCTTGTCTTCTGCAGGGCTATGAAGCGACCGCGCTGTGGTGTGCCAGATAAATTTGGTGCTGAGTTGAAGACTAATCTGAGGAGGAAGCGATATGCCATTCAGGGTCTGAAGTGGGATAAGAACGAAATCACGTTCTCGTAAGTTTGCAAAACTCTAAGAGAATGTCCAGCACATTCAGGGATATGACAGAACAGCACCCTAAGATATTTAACTCACACTGAATGTTATGGTGTTCCAATACCATTTTCTTTCTGATACTAAACCAACACATCAACCTCTAAGATTATTATGATTAACATGCAACTACAATAAACATAGAAACAGTATGCAATGATGTGCAAATCTCATAAACCCACATTTATTCCCAGAAAATCATAAACAACATAACAGAGAATGGTCAAAACTCATGAAAATATCAGCTCATCTTGAATTGAAAGGCAGGAATACATCTCAAAAAGTAGGGACAGGGCAACCAAATGCTTGAAAAGTAAGTGGTACCAATGAAAAACAGCTAGAGGAACATGTTTTCAACTAATTAGATTAACTGGCAACAGGTCAGTAACATGACTGGGTATAAAAGGAGTATTTCAGAGAGGCAGAGTCTCTCAGAAGTAAAGTTGGGAAGAAGTTCATCATGCTGTGACAAACTGCTTCTAAAAATTGTGGAACAATTTCAGAAAAATGTTCTTCAATACAAAGACCTTGGATACATTCTACCATTTACAGGTCAGTACTGAATGCCCGCGATCATTGGGCCCACAGGCAGCATGATTCATGACAAGCATGATTCTGGAAATCACTGCATGGACTCAGGAACACTTCCAGAAATCATTTTCAACACAGTGTGCCATCCCATCCACCTATGCAAGTTAAAGCTGTATCATGCAAAGAAAAGCCATATATATATAAACATAATCCCTGGGCCAAAGCTCTTTTAAAATGGAGCAAGGCAAACTGTGGTCAGAGATGTCTTACTGCCATAATTCAAAATGAGCTAATATTTTCCATGAAATGGTAAAATGACCCAGTTTCAACATCTGATCTTGTGTTTTTGCTCTATTGTGAATAAAACATGGGTTTATGAGATTTGCAAATCATTGTGATCTGTGTTTTTACTCACAGTCCAATCTTTTTGAAAACTGGGGTTGTAACATGCATAATGTTGGTGTGAAAACACGGATTGCTGACATTTTGTTTGCTTTAAAGGCCATTTCACTCCCCTCTAGCCATACAAGGTTTTTGTATGTTGTTGTCAATCAATAATTTGTCTGAAACCAGCTCATCTGGCAGTAGGTTTATAAGCAGTCCTGCATTCTAATGGGGTCAATTCAGAGTCTGAGAATGGATTTTAAACTCTAGTTTTCACACCGTTAGACAATGTGAGAAACAAACTTGATAAAATGCCTATTGAGCAGTTGATATAGTTTCCAACAGGGATGCAATAACATTGTCTCACATTTTTCCACCCTCTCCATTCTGTTTCCCACGCATGCAATTATACGTTCTTCAGTATACAGAACTACACCCCAAAGGCCGGCGAGTATGAGACCCACGAGGCAATCAGGAAGGCCTTCAAGGTGTGGGAGGGTGTCACGCCACTCCGGTTTAGAGAAATCCCCTACAGTCACATACGGGACAAGGTGGAGAACTTTGCCGACATTATGATCTTCTTCGCCGAGGGTTTCCACGGTGACAGCAGCCCATTTGATGGTGAGGGGGGCTTCCTGGCCCATGCTTACTTCCCTGGCAATGGAATTGGAGGGGACACCCACTTCGATGCAGCTGAGCCATGGACTACTAGCAACCGGGATTTGTCGGGTGAGGCTCTGACATTTTGATAAATAAGGGATTTTTTTTTTCTTTGCTCTGTTACAGGAAACACAAGTAACAACATGCTCCGTCTTGTCTCAATACTTAGCAGAGACTGAGTGCTCTGGGCCATGTTGATCCTGCACAAATGGAGAAGTGTTTCTTTTAAGAGGGCAGCTGTGTTAGTCAGAGACACATCTTCCCATGACATCGATCTATTTTTGATTTTCTGATGTGCTAAAGTTTTGTTTGAGTCACAAAAAAATGGGAAACTGCAGCAGTTATTCCCTTTTCATTTTGTGTCATGTATTAGGGAGGTGAAAGACTTAAATGGTGTTAACTTTGTTTCAGGTAATGATATCTTCCTGGTTGCGGTGCATGAACTGGGCCATGCCCTGGGTCTGGAGCACTCCAATGACCCTTCAGCCATCATGGCTCCCTTCTATCAGTGGATGGACACTGAGAGCTTCGAACTTCCTGATGATGACCGAAGAGGCATACAGCAACTTTATGGTGAATATCAGCCATCCAGAATTTTTAGACCTATTTCCAAGCTATGCAGACTGTTGACTTCACGGATGTTCATTCAACAAGAGATAACTTTTACATGTTCTTGGTTCCACAGGGTCTAGCTCAGGTCCGAAGCCCCCTCCTGTTACACCCCGTATACCACACCACGACCCCCAGCCCACGTATGCACCGGACAGGCCTCGATTTGGTCCCAACATCTGTGATGGACATTTTGACACCATCGCCATCCTTAGAGGAGAAATGTTTGTGTTCAAGGTAAACCTTCACAGCCTTTTTGGAAATTTGTTGATGTGTTCATTTGACTTCACCTGGCATCCATTGCATGGGATATATTTCACGTTTGTCTGGGAGACCTCTCACATAAAGTGTTTGGGAAGGGCCGGACTTTTAAAAAAATTCTTGGCAGGTGACTGGACGAAGGTTCTTCATTATCGGCCAATGAGAGTAACAAGGCAAAATGAGGTAGTAGGCATGCACAGCTTCAGTAAGCAACATAAGTCAGCAGGTAGGCTCAAAGTTTTCAAACAGTGAAGCTTGTTAGTGGATAAAACTTGTGCTGAGGCTAGTTGGGAGAAGTGCACACATCTTCCATGCTAAGAAAAGCTTTCAGTGTGGTACTCTGCTTCTCTATCAGTAAAGACAATCTGCCAAATTCTGGTAAAAACTGCTACTAAAGCTACATCCAAGTTAATCGCTTCACCAGCAGCCATTGTATTTACCAGCTTACAGTGCAATGTAAACTGCAGTTTCTTCTGATAAAACTGCTACTCACTTCCACTACGTCTAAACCCTGCCCATAGTTACCCCCCCCATTCTCCTTAAATAGTCTGATCCTTTCTCAGACCTGGCACAGTCGTTCCAGCTTGGAGCTTTGCAAGATGGATTAGCCTGATTACACACATGGGATCTGATAAATCCATCTGCTTTGCAAGGTTAAGGTTTGTCTGACAAGTTTGTGATTGATATTTTTTGTCTCTCAGGAAAAATGGTTCTGGAGGGTACGTAACAACCACGTCCTGGATGGATACCCCATGCCAATTGGTCACTTTTGGAGGGGGTTGCCTACCCATATCAATGCAGCTTTTGAAAGGGAAGATGGGAAATTTGCCTTCTTTAAAGGTGAGTTCAGCTTTAGTATGTAAGGGATACATGTTTTTTAAAAATCAAGTGTTCCCTTTAAAAGCAGGGAAATTAGCAACTTATTTGTTTCTTCATTTGTTTTCGTTTCTGTGTTTCCCCCGTCCACTGTCTTACTGCCTTTCATTTCCTTTCCAGGTGACAGATATTGGCTATTTACTGAATCAGTTCTGGAGCATGGTTATCCGAAGAGTATAAGGGAAATGGGCACCGGGCTTCCCAATGATCGGATAGATGCAGCTCTCTACTACACCCCCACTGGACAGACATTTTTCTTCAGAGCAAACAAGTTAGTCATCTTTGTGTTTCTAGGTCTTTGTGATTATGTGTGTACAAACTGCCAAAGAGAAACTGTGCTGATGTTTAGAAACTAAAGATTCTGAAGAAAATCCAGATTTTACCTTAAAAGGTCAAAACACTTCTAGTCAGTAATTATTCTGAAGTACAAACCTTCCTCTAATGGATACAACAAAACTAACCTTGGAGCTACAAATCTTGCTCAGCGTCTCCATATTTATATTTACACCATAGTCATGGTTATAAAAACACTAGGTATAATGTGGCAATCAGAAATTACAGTGCAAGCAGCCACCTACATAAACAAAGTCCTCTGTACAAGTGTATACTTGTACTTTTAAAATATACCCGAGATTGCACATGCCCAGTGACCAGACATGTTTATTTCTTATCTTAGTCATTTCAGACCTCGTCTGCCTCTTTGTAAAGAGATCTCATATCCATCCGTCACATTTCTGCAGAAACAACACTAATTTTGTAGTCTGTCTAGTGGTTTAGTTGAACTGTAACAGACTGAATCATACGTTTTCAGGGTCAAGACCAAGTCTCAAGTTATTCAAGAAAAAGACAACACATTTTTGCAGATAAAGTTAAATATGAATTCCATGGAGCTCAGGTTAGATCCCAAGACATTAAAAACAACTCCAAGCCAAGTCCTGATATTTCTTTAGGGAATGGGAAGCCATGTCTACAACATGTGCCAAAAATTCTCAAGGTATGTCACAAATCCCCCAGAGCAAGTCTAAGACAAGCTTGATCTAGAATCTACATAAGGATGAGTCCATTTCCAGGCCATTTGGGACAAATCTGTCAGAATAAGTCTCCAACCAAAGCACAAGTCTTGGTGATGTCTCAAGTCTTTCTGTTTAAAATTGAATTGAGTTTCCACTCAAGTTTTAATCTTAACAGTCTGTGACAGAAATCAAGGGCTTAACTTAAGTTTAAGGGTAAGTCTGTGAGAAAGCTCAAAACCTTTGGCTGAACAAGCCTCAAGGCTTTTAGAGCTCATCCTAGTCCGGCAGAACATTTGAGAAAAGTTCAAGTCAAGACTCAAGTTTGTCAAAAGCAATTTGAAGTAGAGATGCATAATATTGGATTTTTTGCCATTATCTGATATGCCGATATTTACAGATTAATTTTAGCCAATACTGATATTGATACTGATATTTGAATATGTATTTCGGCCCTAAAACTTCAGTTCTTTAAAGACATTTTGATGTATAAGGATGAACCAAGAAACAAACTTGAGCAGTTAAAACACACATTAAAGTTTAAAGATTGAGAATGAGCAGACAAAACCTCAACTGATGTAGGTCTGTTGATCCAGCCTAAAACTTCACAAACTTATTAGTAGAAATGCCAAAAATTTACAGTTGATATATGCAGAATGTCACAGCCAAAATATCACTTTGAATTTTTGGCATAAATTTTGATATCTGCCGAAACTGATATTGCCAAGACAATTGAATAAGTATTATTTTTTATCTCAAAGGTGGATTACATCCTACACTGCTAAGACATGAGCTGTCATCGTCATACGTAGTCACAACTGTTACACACTGCATGCACTCTGAAGAGATTGTAAACATTAATGGTTTACAGCTTCTCTCCATCATTAGGCCATAATCATTCATTTAAAGATTGTAGATTACATATGTATTGAAAAGAACCATCAGTTAAAGACAAGTGACCAGTCAAACTGGACAAAGACTGGCATGCAGTTGGTATGTTCTTCCCAACTACTGTGCCGTTCGTTAGCAGGAATACAGATATAAGATGGTACCACAAAAGTACTACATTGTGGACTTTGCTATACATAATAGAAATCATCATGTTGGAAAACAGTTCCCTTTCTTAGCTCTTGGAGGAGGACCCCCCCAAATAGACTAATATACGAATGTGACTTGTACTACTGGACTTTATCTATCTGCAAGGGAAAAAAGGCTCAAGTCTGTTTGAAAAATACCTGAGTCCTCAAAGTGTAAGACTGAGCAATGCCTAGATTCATTTCAGTTTCAAGGCAAGTTATGTCCAAGCCAAGCTGTAAGTTTGTAGGACAAATCAAAATTTCAGTTCATAAGAACAAGTCCGAGTTAGACCTTGGGTCAGTGTGGTAGGTTTGCATCAATTAATATGTTTTTCAAAAGCAAACATGACATTTATCCAATCCTCTTAATTTATAAATCTGAAGTCTGGAAAACAAGCCTGGTCTTTTAAGACTCTGAACCAGGCCTCATGATTTAAGGGTTGGTTCAATGAAGTGCTAACTGTAGGGGAATACAAAGAAGAAACTGGCGTAACTGATGGTCTGACTCTGATGAAGACGCAGTGTGCATCATTATTTTGGTCCTTTACACCTGTGATTTGTGTGCTCGAGTTTCTTCTTTGAATTATCTACAGTTGAATCATCCCTCGAACATCTTTGGTCAGTTCCTGAGAAAAAAGACCTCCTACCAACCAACCTTTAGTCCAATCAATTTTAGGCAACACCAAGTCAAAACTTTGGTCTGGTCCTACAAGTTTGCAGTCCACTAGGTCAAGCCCAAGACAAACAGAAGATATGAGTTTCTCAGAAAAAGGCTTGATCAAGTTTCATGCCCTTTAGATCAAGCCCCAGACAAGTTAAAAGTCTATATGATCATTGAAAGTTAGGATGCAGGTCTTTCAGGGCTCAGATGTAACAATGAACTTATCTCAGACTTTCTTCCCTTAACCTTTCTTTTTCCATTTTTGTTTAGATATTACCGTTTCAATGAGGAATCTAGATCTGTAGATGCCGGCTATCCAAAATCTATCAGCACATGGCAAGGAGTGCCTGAAAACATCAAGTCAGCCTTCATGAGCAAAGATCAAGGTAAGGGTGTAGGGTATAAAATGTGTACTGATGTTTGTTGCAGTTGCCCTTCCTGAGCTCAGGTTTGTTTCTCACGTCTCTGCTCAACCTCTTTCTCTTCTAGCATACACCTACTTCTACAAAGCCAACAAGTACTGGAAGTTTAACAACCAAATGATGCGTGTGGAGCCTGGATATCCCAAATCAGCCCTTCGAGACTGGATGGGCTGCCCCAACGAAGACCCTAAGACGGACGGAGGAAGAGGTGGAGGCGGACACGACAAGGACAAAGAGAGGGAGAAGGAAAAGGAACGTGAGGATAAGGACAGAACCAGGGACAGAGAGAGGGAGAGAGAGAGGGAGAGAGAAAAAGAAAGAGAGAGGGAAAAGGAGCCAGAGGAGGATACAGAGGTGATTATTATTGAGGTGGATGAGGACGAAGGGGTAGGTGGTGGCAGCGGAGCAGCAGCAGTGGTTCTGCCGCTGTTCCTGTTAGTGTGTGTCATTGCAACGCTGGCAGCTTTGGTGTTTTTCCGTCGGTACGGTACCCCACGCCGACTCCTCTACTGCCAACGATCTTTACTGGACAAGGTTTAGATGGAGGAGGTGGGGAAGGAGTGAGGAGGGGAATACAGGGAGAGAAAAAGAAATGAGTGAAAGACTTATTGAACAAAGAGCAAAACAGCAGGAGAGAAAGAGAAAACTGGAGAAATAGAAGGAAGAGCTAAGACTTGCATTTTAATAAATTTGTACCACTGCCAGATTCCTTCTGATCTATCTCTAAACCACTCCGTCCTTTCAATGTTTCTTTTTCTCTCCGTCTGATGTCTCTGCTTCTCTCCTCGTGTTGTGACGCCAGCTCATTGCTGTTTGTTTTAGCCTTTTTCAATGCCCTATTTTTAGTTGTTTTTTTTTGTTCAGTGGTCAGTGTTTGTGAATTTCCGCTTTGAATCTGCATCTTCATGACGCCCATTCTTGCATGTTTCTTTTGAGTAAGCAAACAGTGTTTGATTGCTTTTTCTTCCCCCTTGTTAGCTTAGACATACTTGCATTGACACAAACATTTGGAAACCACAGTGACATAGTCATTGTGTTTCTTAATCTTCCAGTAAAGTCATATGTCAGAGCCAATATAGACCATAAAAGGGAAACAAAACATTAGCTCAAGGCCTCGTGAAGAATGAGATCATCGAATCAGAGTAAAGCAATAAATGCAACTGTCTTTTCCCTTTTTATATCAATGTCTTTAGAGCTGTTTTTTATAATAAATGATGTTGTCATTATTATTATGACTATAACTATTATTTTTGTTGTCTTCTGTGTAAAGAATGTGTTTTTGTACATTGTCATTAAAACGTCCTGCTGGACAGTGACATACAGTTGAAAGTGGCCTTAATTTTATATATGTGGGGACAGTGAATGGGGAAAGGGAATATGTATTGATGAAACTTGATTGTTTTTTTTTTTTTACCTTGAATCCATCTCAAAATGAAAATAAATTGAAGATCTGAAAATGACTTTTTTGTCATTGTACTTGTTTACAGCTCTCTAATCATGGTGCTACACTACCAGTCACGGGTTTTAAGAAGTTAGACAACAATAATGATTCTAGTGACAATGATAATGATAATATATTAGTTTTCTCAATAAGATGTGCATGTGTGTTCTCATATTTTTAAGCTTTTCTTACAAAATAAAATAATTTCAAAAGGCTTCCTGTGCTTTGTCAATCAGTAAGTCATTTACTTATGTTCCCTTTCATGCAACCATTCTTTTAGCTGAGCATCAGCTATTCATTCTCATAGAAATCTGGCTTAACAGCTTTTCCTGTAATCAGACTCTTTACCTGGACTCTGCAATTTCCTCTCATATCTCTGTCAGCGCTGCGCTGTCTGGTCTTCCCCAGTCATCCTGGACCTCCAGGTTTCTTGCTCCCCGACTGCACCACTCTGCGTTACTGGGGCTCTGGAAACTGGCAGGCGAGAAACTGGGTCGGAAAAAAATGAGCAGATCCAAAGCCTAAGCAGAAACAGTGATGAGGACGAGTGCGTGAAGCCATTGCTGCACAGCAGGAAAACATATCTCAGCTATACAGTTACGGAAATAAAGTGTGTTCTAGTCTTTCCAAAGCACCTCTAGAAGAGGAGATTTGGCAGATCATGCATAAAATATCTTTTTAATGGAGAACAGATCGGATTTGGGGCTAAATAAACAAAGTAGGTTAGTTTCTTTGGGAAGGGCTTAGGAATGAAGGAAACAATGCAGGTCCTCACAAATACCATGAAAAGTTGTGCTGGTGCATGTTTTGCAAAGCTATAAATGATTTTATTTGTGCATTATGCAATCTGTATGTGTGCACTCCCATCCGCCATAAGCCAATAAAAGCCCAAACAGCACACTAAGGCGTCTCCCCACTCCTTAATGATCCCACTAATGAACAACTGCCGTCAACCAAGGGGCTCACTGTAAAGATGAGTGACTGCAAGAAAAGGAAGACTGTTGGAAGTGAGCAACTGCATGATATGTTATGATTACAGCAACAGGGCTTTATGCAGTTAAAATGATGAGGTATTTTCCTATTGTGCCAAAAAGATTTAGGGCGCCCATTTGTCTCCACTTTGCTGCGGTGTGTTGAAGAGCTGGGGCTGGGGAGAGAAGTCACGAGGCATTTTTGGGGGGAAGAGAAGGGAGGAGATGAAGGAGGAGAAAGGAGGGTTAAGTCACATTTGGAGGCCAGAGATGGAGCAGAATTCCATGTGCAACATCTGGAATTCAAACTGCATCATGTAGGCCAGACACACAGCAGGACACGGCAAGGAGAGGATGGGGGATGGGAATTGGTTTGGATTTGTTGAATTTGCTTTTTCTGACTGTTTAAAATCCCAATAAAGGATTCTTCAGAAAAAAATACTTTTTTGGGTTTCATTTCTTCCCTTAGCAGGTTTCAGTTTGTGTTTTTGTTTGTGCATTATGCTTTCCTTTGCACAAATCCTCTCTAGGTCCTCACACACAAGCCAAACACTTAACTGTGGGTAACTACTTGCTGTTTTCTATCTTTCCCAGCTGATTCTGCACACTGGAGAAAAGAAGCGTCTCAGCATAATTCCTCCCCACAGTGCTCTTTTTTTCTCATCTCTCTGTGTAACCAGAGAGCCTTTCTTCACTGTCTGCGGAGTGACTCGCTTTTTTTTTCACAAATCCCAACAAAAGACCACAGCACAATATGCCGACCTCCTCCAGCCACCTCCACTCCTCAGGCTGTCACATTTAACCCAGATATATGAAAAGGTGATTTCCAGTCCTGAATTTATGGCCCACTTTCTAAAATCCTTAACTCCTCCATGCCAACTGCCTCACAACAAATCCGCTAATCTCTCATCTCTCCGTCTACACTGAACTCTGCTCAACTAGAACCATTAACAAGCCCCTTTTATCTTTCTGTCTTCTCTGTGCTGGACACTTCCTGTGCCTGTTAAGTTGGCATGTGTGCAGCCTGCAGGCTGATTAATGGAAACTTTCAAGCAGGGGAAATCCTGCTCTTGGCTATTGTGTCTCATAATAGCTAATCCGAACATCATACTGTAATTGCTGCACCAACCTCAGAGTTTCATCTGAGTAACTTTCTCATTAAACTGGGTGAGTGATTAGCAGAGAATGGCTGCAGTCTGCCTGGTAACAAGGATGTGGGATGATGGAAAGGGTTTTTCAGAAGGGAAAGGGTGAGAGGCTATATAGGTTACACATGGTTTTCATTTGCATCAGTTAAAGCACTACCATATCCTGCAAGAAAGAAGTAAAAGAAGTAATAGGAATGGAGGCTCATCTCTTAGGGGTCTCTGGTTCTACCTATCCAAACCAATTGAACACACATGTGCTGATGGAAAGTAGAGTTCCAGCTCCTCCAACAAAGAACAGCTGATGTGCTTTTTGTTTGCTTCTGAGCAAAACATTTCCAGATTAAATGGAAAACACTGGCATAAATGTTCTTTGCTTGTTAGTGCTCATCTGAAAAAAATCTTCTTGATTTGGTGAAACTGGAGCAAGCAACTGTAAGACAAAAGAGGCTGAAGTTTTAATTCGTCTTGCAGGGTTTTACTTGTAACGAGTGCGGCTCTTAAAGATGAGAAACTCGTGACAGAGATCATTTCTGTAAAGACTTAAGAAATGCAACATGACCTTTAATAAAATCTTTACGCCTCGGTTGAGATAACCCTGATGATGTCACCAGAGCACATGTGTTTTTCCAGCAGGGCTCTTTAGCCGCAGAAGTGACACTGCCCTGGGACGGGAGTCAACCATCATGACCAGAAAACAGTATTTCAAAACTGCTGCGTGAAATTTGTGCAGACATAAACTGTTCTCAGACAATTAAATGTAACCTAATGATTCTGGTGTTCCCCTGGATTGCTCTATCATGACTTTAACATTTGTGGTTCTGGATGAAAATCTCTCTGACATCAATTCAATATTCTTTAATAGTCTTGTATTTGAAACCAGTTCTAATGTCCCTGTAAGGATGACTTGTATCAATCCTAACTTCTTGTTAAGCACCATTATCATCATCACTTGCAAAAATAAAGACATTCAAACCCATTAAGAAATGCTGGCATGCTTGCTGACTAAACCAAGATGATGAAAAGGGTAAACAGTCTGTCTGCAAAACAACTTGTTTGCATAGTCATTGTTAGGAAATACAGTGCAGGATCAACTGCTCTTAACCAAATACTGTTGATGGTTTTGTCATTTTACATATATATATTGCATACTACATACTACTATATACAGGTTTTGGAGAAATGTGCTGCCAATTAGACAACTTCTTTTCACAGCATGGCTCTGCAGCATGAAAATATTGGTGGAATAGTATTCCTGCAGTCCTGCCTATTGAACAATTTAAAAGTTTAGAACCTTATGAAGCCTAAATAAGACAAAGAAGACCTTGAACTGTTGGTCAGCTGAAATCCTACATTTAGAAAGAATGGTAACGTACTCAACTTTCAAAATTACAGCAACTGGTCTCTATGTATTCATCTGTTATCTATCATTATATCAATTAACCTGTCTGTGGTCATGGGGGTGAGAACTGCTCCCATCTGCCATTGGGACAGGGACACCCTGATCACCTGTCACAGTAGGGCTGCACAATTTTGGCCAGTATTATGATCACAATTATTTAGATCAACGCTGTAATCATAGTTAGCAATAATGATGATCTATTTTAAGGACTTTATTGTACTTTTATTTGTTTTTAAATACAGTAAATATCCTGCAATTAATAATCTGTTTGCCAGGACAAAGTGACCCGACAGATGTGGCCCAAATCTATGCAACCACAACCATACTCAGGCAAACATACTGTAAAAAGTGAAAATAAAGGGGATGCAGAAGGCTTAAGTGGGCCACCCAGGTATATTTTCTGACCATTTAAAACAATTGTAATTGCCATCTGCACTTGTAATTTAACATTTGTCATCAGTTTATTGTTGTCGATTTTATCCTAAACTCACGCCCTTTAGTGTGGATGCTTTAACACGCTCACTCATCAATAATAAGCCGTCACATATAGCTCACCTACCATAATTACAGACTATCTAGTAAAACATTTTAAAAAGTGAGTGATGTTACCTGAGCATCTTTATGCAACATACTGCTGATGAATATTGCCAAAAGAATGGAAACACTAAAATCAACGTACAGAATGAGGTAGAGCAGGATGGCCATCCCTAACACCCAAGTACAGTGTCGTTCTGTGGGGAACACTGCATTTCCTTCTCTCTGTGATCAACTACACTATCAGCTGTCCTGTCCTCTCTGAATAAAAGCAAAAAGCCCCAAAATGAAAAAGTGAATCTCAGTAAAAATGGGTCAGTTTTAGGCACTGATTTAGCTCAGTGGGTATAGCAGGTGTCATTATACTGAGGCTATAGTCCACAACACACTGGGAGGGGGGATGGGATGACTCCCGAAGAGTGCAAGAATAGTTTCTAAGCTGGTGCAATCACACATTTTTTTTGTGGTCTATGCACACTGCTAAGGAAAGAGGGGGATCAATACCTAATACTTTTTTCCGTTCTGTCTGCATCTTATTATTCCATTAAGCTTCACCAGCAGCTATGCATGGAAAATAAGTTTCCTCATTAGACAAACATATCTTTTTTGTTTGCCCCAGTTGTCTCAGTCTTAGTTTTCTCTCTTCCATTAAGTACTTCTTTAAGGTTAGTGGTCTCTGTTCCTTAAGTTTCGCCCATTTCTCCTCCTTAATGCTGAATCTGCATAAAGATATCTCTCTCAAGCTACGTGCCTGCTTTTGCCACTATAAATGTCAGTGCTTTGAAAGGGGTGTGGTTTGGTGCTGACTCTTAAATGTCTGAGGAGGGCATTGTGTGGGTGATAAAAAATACAGGTGCGAGGAAGTTGAACAATCAACATTCAAATGTGCCTTTTTTTATTTTAAACCAACTCATGCCGTGGTTTCCCAGGCTCTGCAGAAAAACATCTCCATCAGACGTGGTGCTGATTCAGATCCTCAAAACCCAGCTACCCTTGCACTGACCCAGCCATATCCGTGAGGAAACCCCCCCCCCACTTTGCTCATGATCTGGACAGGATAGCGGGCACATTTGATCTGGCATCTAAATATACATCATTGTCTGAACTGCATGACCTCTTCGGACCACAAAGGAGAAGCGTTGAGGCACAAAAAGTCTCTTCCTGCAGTCTGTTAATGAAGTACCATGCTCGGTTTTGATTCTTCTGTCACTGCCTCTTCCATCGCAACAAGACACATCTGGTTCCCATAAGCACATACATATCATCACAAAGATGAGGGGGAAGGGTGGTTATATATCAAGAGAGGATTTAACTTCAAGGAGTGGTAGGACACACTGTCAAGATATCGCTGCCTCTCGTCTTTTTAAACTCCTCTCACATATGTTTTTCTGACTCTGGCCAGCTTCCCTTCAGACAAAAAAGAAATCTATAGGAGCAAGTATGCATGTGTGTGAGAGAGAGAAACCATGGGGAAATATGAGTCTTACCAGGAAAGAAAAACTCAAAGTCAGAGAGGGTAAGAGCAGAGTCAGTGAGACATGCCGAGATCAGAAAGGCCACATCAGAGGTTGCCTTTGAAAGAGGAGCTTAGTGGGCCTCTATGCTGAGTTCCTAACAGCGCTGGACACAAAGACCTATGTGGTTACACTCAGGAGGGGAGGGCATGCAGGAGGGTAGGAGAACTGGAGGAAGGGGGGGACTGCTTACAGAGCGAAACATATTGTCTTTCCTGCCCACTCATCAGCGTAAAAGTGGCGTCGCAGCACAGCTGACTGGTTGGTCATAGAGGCCTTCAACACTGACCTGAGCTCTGCACCAGACACAGGTGGTCTGTTGTGGTTCCTCGGGCTGTCACGAGTGGTTCTACAAAAGACCGACAACTGTAGAAACATTGTTTGACTCATCTTTTCATCTGTTGGCATAGCGCTGCGCAGCTGTTTCACTTTAAATTTGCTGGGAGGGATTTCTACCAAAACAGCTGAGAAGGCCCAGGACTGCTCTTCCTGGTCACGAGCTGGGTTGAGAAAACACTTCTTTTTTCAGGGTTAGAGCTGCAGTGCAGAGCACTTCCTCATGTTGAATTTCTACTCATTGGTCTCTGGTGGGTTGGTTTTTGTTGGACAGACTGATCAGTTGTTACTGCTTAGAGGAGATGGTAAAGAGAGTGCAGTTAAGGCCAGCACACATCACAAGGAGGGAAAAATTATCCACTTTCCATTGACTTTGCGTGAAGGTGCCTCCTTGTCACTTTACTTTTTGGCCAGACATACACTGACTGTAAAATTAGGGCTAATATTTATGTCTTAAATAATGGTTTGGTCAAAGAACAACCCTGATAGAATCTTTTTAAATTCTTTGAGTCTGTTTTTCAAAAGAGATTCGATGCATTCAATTTGTTGCTCGTAATTCCTTCTCTCATGTCTGGAACAACCTTGGTATGACTCTGTCACTGTCAGTGCCATCTTCAGTGGTTGATTATAAAAACAAATCAGAGGTTGTCCAACAGGGGACTTCTTAAGCCCAACTAAAGCTTAACTAAAAAGTCTCCACTAATCAGCGGCTACTGGCTACAGATATCACGGCAAGATACCCAATTTGTTCACCGATGCACAGGCATATCTGCAGTCGTCTTTGATAGCACCGCTGACGAGGGACGGGAAATGCAGGATGGAGAAAGCAAGCAACTCAAAGATGAATAGGCCTTAAAGATGAAAAAGTGAAAAACACTAAAAGATTTTATGGAGTTTTGGGAAAAAAATGAAAAAACTGTGACATCCTAAGTGGTCTGGTCAAGGTTCAGGATGAATTTAAGCTGTAAAGAAGGCCTGTTTTTTGGTGGTCATCTGGTGGGAAGATTTTTTGGAGAAATGAAAGGTCAGAAGAACATGGGCTGGTTAGAGATACCCGATTACATCTTTAAATTAAACTACCCAGAAATACACACACACACAAAAAATGTTCATATAAAGAGAAGGAAGTTAGGATTTAAGGCAGAGGTTACCAACCCTTTTGAGCTTTGAGCAAAAAAAAAATGTTGAAGCCCAGGAACAACACAAAAAAGTGATGCACTGCAGTCAAAATCTGACATCAATTTTTGAGAATCCAGGATTTAAGGGGACCATATAAATATAAAATTGGTTTGTGAAGTGAAACTATGGAACAGTCAGAATGTGGAACTCAAGCAGTGTCGGTTTCAAAAGAGATGCAGAGATTACTTCTTCACGAGGTGCAGGGATGAAGAATTCGTTAAGACTGTCATTGGGCGTTTACTGTTTATTTTTATTCTACTTCTTGTAAATAACAGTGCAAAACTGGAAGTATGTGTCTTTGCTTATGTGAGTGCACACATTTAGATGTATATGGAAAATGCATGACCATATATGGTTGGCATGCATTAAATATTTACAGTACTGTGCAGAACCTTTAGGCATGTTAGGGGCAAAAATTGTGGATGACATAATGCGTGTAATGGCGAGTTTGCCTGCCTGAGGGCACCAGTGAAGAAGGATTGACACAACCCAGGTTGTAATCTGGGTGTCCTTGCACGTTACCAGGGGCATGAAAAAAAAAAAAAACCTGTTGAAAAAATAACCACATCTTTAGGGCGGAGTAAGGGGTGAATGTGGCGAGTAAGCACAGCCTAGGGTACCATCCAGGTGGGCAGGAGGGTTGCCATGAGCTCTTGGTCATGCTGCGGATGACCAAGGGCTCAAAACCACCCTGACAAAAGATATACCATTGAGCTTGACCTTGGCTGCTGAGTGACACATGTGGGCCAACATGTGCTGACCTCCAGATTTCCACCATGCATGTAATTAGTAAAAATATAAGCAAAAATTAGGCAGAAAGAGCAATCAAGGTTTGCCAGTATTTTCATTAGTATACTTTTGAATTAATTAAGGTATCGATAGTGCATTGTTATGAGTGTTTTAGAGTTTTATTAGTTTTACAATTTGGTGAATAATGTAAGGACCTTTCATTGATTAAAACTGGGTGAAAATGTTTCAGAGTTTTTGTTGAGGAAGATTAAAACTTTCAAGGGTGAAACAGACTTAAATGTGACTATAACTAAAAGGCATTTAAGAGACCACCATAATCTAAAGTCTAAGACTAAATTTAAAATACCTGCCTGTATTAACACTGTGACACACGAAGGTTTTCCTCCTCTCTGAAGTACCACCTGCATGCAAGATATAAACAGTCATTAGAGATGAAAGACAAAATCTTCAGAGCACAAGTTCCAACTCAGCTGCTTTGGTAAGAAATTTGTTCTTTGGGTGCCAGGGTGAAGGATTCACTGGTCCTCCCAGAGTCCAGACACAGTGAGTTGCATCAGGGCACAAAAATGTTATGCTCAGCGACCATAGGGCTGTAATTACATAGGAGCACTGCTGAGCTCTGCAGGATAAACGTCAAGACTGGAGAGATGGAACAAGAGAACAGATGAGAGATGAAGGCAAATACTTGATTTACAGCAGACTGAGTAAAATGGAAGGGTCAGTGACAAGAAGGTGGGTGGTTACAACTCAAAGGATGCCAAAGAAAAGTATAAACACAGAACTCAAGATGCCATTGGTCATCATCTTGACATGGAATAAAGGGGAAGGCAAATTGTTGTTTAAATATACAGATAAATAAACAGCTATGGAGAAATCAGTTGACTCTCTTTAGTATTTTTAACTTTAACTTCACTATTAAGTGGTTCTCCTGTCATGTCAAGCATCATGACTGGGACTTTAACATGGTGTGGCTGACACCTTGTGGATTCTGAGTGTAGCTGCAGATTTAGCCTAAAGAAAACAAATGTAGCTTTTTCTAAACAAATACATGCATTATGTTAACATTAATCAGCAATAACATTATGACCACTGACAGATGAAATGCAGCTGTTAGTCTGTAGGATATAGACAGCAGGCGAACATTTTATCTGCAGCACTCAGGTATTGAAAGCAGGATAAATGTATGAGGATGAGGATGTACACAGCTTTGACAGGGACCAAACTGTGAGTCATCACAGCTTTCTTTTGTGCATATATTTGACCCTGCTCTCCACTGCAGGTGACTTTAATGGGCACATGAGCATCAGAACTGGATGACAGAGAAGTTCTAGAGGGAAGCCTGGAGGAACACAACAAATGCTTCAAGGCACTGACTCTGCTTCCAATTTTCCCAGATCTCAATCTTGACAAATATCTGTGAGATGTACTGGACAACCAAGTAAGACTCATGTGATTACAGAATTAAACCATCTGCTGTTGCACGTCAGAGGTCCAGAATCCATGTCCTGCCAGATCAGTTGGGATTGGAATTGAGAACTGGTTCAATCCATGGACACCATTTATTTCTAATTTTAAAAATGTTCTTATCAGTGCTTTACTTCCACGTGCCGTGTTGAAAAACACGGCATCACAAGAGACAGTCAGCAAAGTACACAAGAACAGAGAAGTCAAATAAGTAAACATGACAGTCACAAAAACAGGCTAAAGCAGTCGAAAGAGTAGCTTCATTTCTCAAAAAAAGGATGCGAACAGCGCAACAGCGATTTCATGCAAAGCATGTATCTTTCTGGACAAGAACTGTTAAGATTTCAATTTATCTTTATCGACCAGAGATCTAAGGATCCAGAGACTGCGTTTATTTTTATTTTAAGGTTTCATCTTTTACAGAAAATGAGCAGTAGTATTGTACTCTAATTCAAGTTCAGAGATTGAAGATCCAGAGAGCAGTTAATTTTAACTGAGACATTTCCAACAAAAATATTCTATTTAGCATGTTCTCCTTTCCAACACTTGATGTTTAATATTTTTAGTCATAAAACCTGGTTATTACCGCCAGTATTTAAAGTGTGCTAGTCCCTGACTCTCACTGAAGGTGGCATACATCTTTTACAGTGTTCAGAGAAAAAGAGACTGAATCAAATTTGAGTTTTTAAAACCTATATTGTCTACTTTTTCCAAAAAGAAACTTCACAGGAAGGGATAGATAAAAAACTGAATCGATAAAAAGAATTGATAACCGTATCGATGTGTAAAATCCTATCAATTCCCATCCCTACAGATCAGGCATCTGATTAGGAAGCTGCAAACAATCACACGGTAAAAATTTTACGGTTAACAGTAGTGATTTTTCTAAGCATTTAATTCCCATCTGATTAAAAACAAATTTTAATTTCAATCATCTAACCAGTTGAAAGTCAAGTAAATACATTCTGTAATTGAAGTTCACACTATAAAACAAGAAGTTGGTTTGCAGAACGTGGCCAACAGTAGCAGTGGTAGCACTGCTACTTCTGACAGGTTAACGTCTACATTCCTTAGCTGAATATTTTGGCTAGGGTTGGTTATGTGAGAGTTTAACTTGACATAGCCTCTGGATAACTTAATCCCGCATTTTCTGGATCAAAATGCCTAATTACACAGGTGAGTGCTACAGTGTGGTTAAGCAGTTTGAATGTTATGACAGAGTAAAGAGGATTGTGGCAGCACAGTAGAAGCCATGAGGGACAGCTACGGTGGCGTCTAGCAGTGGGTAGCTGTGTGAAAGTTTAGACCAGATCGTGGGACTGACCGACCTGTAATTCTGGTGCTGACCACAAAGGAATCAGAATTTAACTAATCACTTGTGAAACAGATGAGTACTCCATGTCTTTTTCTACTTAAATAGAACTTCAATAGGGTGTTTTTACCATGTTGTAAGTTGTAAACCGTTTGATGTAATGTTAAGAAAATGGCAAATATTATCTTTGTAATCACCTTTGTCATCTTGTTCATCCATATGGCATATAAAGATGAAGAAATCATGTAGCATCCTGATAGCATTTATGCACAGAATGGAGCTAGAGAGGAGAAAGAAGCTGCCATTTCCAGCCACAGTGTTTCCATACAATTGCCATCCGGACACAAAGCCTTTCCTGTACACAACTTGATAAGTTCCATTTGAAGGTCGCATGAAAAGGTAGAGTGAAAAAGAAATGCCACAATTCTCAAATTTCATCTTTTTATTATTTGTACATTCACCACTGATAGGCGTACTCAAAGAAGAAATTAAAAAACAAAAACAAACCTCCGTACTAAAATGATAAAATAATGATTAAAAAACAATATTAAAACCATTGTTGAGAAAACTCTTGACAACTTCCCCCCCTTGGGCCTGTACTGATACTACAGGGTAAGAGAACAGGAGGAAGAGGATGAGCAAGGAAGAAGAGAATCAATGATTAGGACATAATCATAGCTTGTGTCAAGTGTGACAAAGATTCTCCCCCCTCAGAGATTTATCTCATCTCTTAATTAAAAAGAGGGAGAGAGAAACACTGCATTTCCTTAGTAGTTATTCCACATCTGTCCAAAAATACCCCAGAGCTGCCTCATTTAAAGACTTGATTTCGAGTAATCTTACATGTCTGTACAAAAGGCCAAACAAACCTTTCCATTATTTTTTTTTGAAGCACCCCTCTGCAAATAGGGCATAGTTTTCTCTTTAGGCAGGACTGGCAAGAAGAGCCTTGGACTACAAGCAGCAACAGAAGGATTCCTCATCCAAATGGAGAGCCGTTAAAACACTGAGGCAACAACAAGTGATGCAAATTAAAATTGGCACCTACACTTTGTGGAAAATGGGGAACACGGGGAAATTATCAAAATTACCCAGCGTGCCGTACTGCTATGCCGTCAGGACAAACCCAAAGAAAAAGAAACAAAGAGGCAAACGTATAAAGAAATATCAAACCTGGACAGAAGCAAAACGTACAGCACTCTGGGGAGCAACACTGCAAAGAATCATGGTCCCCTTTAAGCATGACTGTGTAGGTGTAGATGTGCTTTAAAAAAGGTGATGATCTGAGAGATGGTGACGACATCAGTTGGTCCTCTGTTGGGTCTTAGTTGTAACAAAGTACATGTAGTGAAAGGCAAATGGGAGAGGGTAGTCTCTAGGACAGTTCCATCTGTTGGTAGGCTGTTAACGCCGCCTTTCTCGTGGGTCGCTGCGGCTGCGTGAGCGTCGGCTCCCACCTGTCGCACTGCCCCCCGGTCTACGGTAGCCATCCCTGCGTTTGTCGTTTTCCCTCTCCCTCTCCCTTTCCCTCTCCCTTTCCCGTTCCCTGTCTCTGTCTCTGTCTCTACCTCGGTCTCTGTCTCTGTCTCTGTCCCTCTCTCGGTCTCTGTCTCTGTCCTTGTCTTTCTCACCCTCACTGCGCTCTCCTGCTGTCCCGGCTGCAGGCTTGGTCCTCTCCTTGCGCTCCTCCTCTTCCCTTTTTTTCCCTTCCTCCTCTTCCAACTCCTTCCACCGTTTCTGGCGCTCCTTTATCCTTTCTGCTCTTGCAGCCTCCCGCTGAACATACTAGAAAGAAAAGGATAAACAGAGTAAGACTCAAGGTAAAGACTTTATGTATCAGTGCATTTAAAGGCCCTATTTACGTTTTGCATTAACAATGTGTTTTGCACATTCAGATACCAAGTGACTGCACTTTCATACTGTGCGCATACTTCACATTAACAACACATCTTCAGTGGGAACCTGATATTCGAACTTACTATTTACCCTCATATGCAAACAACAGCTCATGCACCATTTCTGTGGCTCTCTCACTGTGGCTTGGTACCCCTACAAGCATGAGGCTGCTGACAATAAAAAGAGGTAATTAGCCAAGAGCTAAGAGGATAGCTGGGCCTTTTAAAACAGCTTTTCTTACTCATGCTGACAGAAACATGCTTTTAGAGTACATGGTGATACATAATTTAGCAAAGAGGTCTTGCAGAGTACTGAAATGACATCTCAATTCAAGAAGACAAGTTACAAGGGAGTGATTATGTGTCATTCAAAGATGAGTTGGTTCTGAGAGTTGACTCTTTGTGAGCTGGGGAAGCCAGCTCCTGTTTGACAGACAGTTTCCTTTCATTCCAATCTGTTTTTGTTTTATAGACACAGAAAAGTCAAAATGGTATTAAATGTAGAGCCATTAGGGAGATTAAAGATCAGCCCTTACTACTGAGCTGAGCCAAATGATCTGGATCTTTAAAAAGAACAATTCCCATCAAAGTTATGTTTTGTTTACTAGCAAATTACTGCAGAGAATGTCAGTTGATAGGGTGGTCTATGGTGCATGCCAGTATGTGTGGTGTCTACAACACTAAACCAACCAGTATAAAGGCATCCCAGACCTCCTCTGTATGCAGTCTAGTCTGAGCTATCAAAGATATCAAACTGTTTTCAATAAGCCTTAAGGTGCATCCTCACAAAGCATTAAAGGTAATCCCTTGGTATCAAAATGCCCAAACTGGATATGAGTCCCTGTTAATTCGCTGTAAACAGGTTTGAAATCAAAGTAAAAAGCATAAAGCAGAAGCTGGTTTTTATGTCTCACCTGTTCCTCTGTCAGTGGAAGCCAGTATATGCAGGGAGCAGCTTTAGTTTTACGGAATAGATCATCAAGAAGCTTTGCAGGAGGATCTTCAGCTGCTTTCTCTGTAAAATATATAAATAGACAATTTTGGCATGTGGTGGTTTTCATCCATATCTTATTATCATCTGTTATTCTGCCAATTATTTTGCATTTATTTTTGGTTTTGAAATACCAGAAAGATTATTTTAAGGTCTACAAGCTTAGATTCACTTTTCTAAGTGTCATGTACCAAACCAAACATCTACAAAAGTAGATTAAAAAACAAGACTATTCCGTTTAGATAAGAAAATATACAGAAGAAATTATTAATCGATTTATTGCTCTTTAAATTGCCTTTATTTGACAAACAGGATGCGTATTATCAATCAAATTTCCCAGAAGCATATATTCTGATTACTTAAGAAGTCTTAACTCTGGTCATGTATATCACCTTTCTTCTCAGTTTTCTTCTCCTTGCTCTTCCCCCTCTCTTTGCGTCGTCTCTCTCTGGAGCGTGACCTCCTGGCACCTCCTTCCTTCTCGTCTCCGGTTTTTCCAAATTCTCTGACCTTGTCCCGGTCCCACTCCCGCTCTGCTCGAGCCCTCTCCCGGCGCTCCATCTCACGCTCCCGCTCTGCCCACTGTTCTCGCTCTGTGAGGAGAGAGGGCAGGCCCGAAGCTCGGTTACGGCCAGAATCTTCTGCTCCTGGTCTGTCTGCCAAGCCTTTGTGGAAGTCCAGCTATGAGGCAGAAAGCAGAGATATTCTCAGGCTCCAGATGGTTCAGCGTTGTGGGTGTGAGAGAACAACAGAAGGATAACAATCAGGTCTTACCTCATCCTGCTGGCAGAAGTCTACACTGAGGACTTTAGGGTTGCTCTGAGGCCATTTCACTCCATGAAGAGCTGCCCGTGTGGCGACTGCCTCTTCGGAGCTGCAGTACTGAATACGGGAGAAAGACCAAGGCTTAGAGAGACAAAGAGCCAAAAGCAGTCTGGTTCAGAGATATAAAACCTTCTGACAAAGTGAATATTTGCTCAAAATAGCTTACAGTGACGTAGCAGTGAGACTTTATTTTGTCAATCCAGAAACCCTCCTCCACCAGGGTGCCAGTTCTGCTGAGCAATTCTTTGAGCTGGCCAAGAGTGAACGGCCTCACCTACACAAATTAATATTACAGAAAATTAGAAAATTCCAATCTGTTCAATAATATTCTCTATATGACATGAAAGGTAAAATAATTAAGTACTGCATAACAATACCAAAGGAGCATGTTGAGTTCAATTAAAAATATGCAGGTTTCAAGGGTGAATGGATTTGTTTAAAACGATTTGGTTTACGGCATCAATTTTTGTTATTAGATAAAAAAAAAAGATCACTCTCACCAGGTTGCTGATATGAACGATGCAAGAGACTTTCCCTCGAGGTGGTGAGGGCTGTCGGGCTGTGCGCACAGGGTCATCAATCGTGATAGAAACTCCAGTTTTCTGCTGGCTGATGGAGCGACGAATGAGGGTGTCGCTGGGTGTCACTAGAATTAAGAAGGATTTAAGTCATATAGCATCTTTATTATACTGTAAAACTTTTCTAGAAATATTAAATTCCTAAACTCAAACAGCTTTTATTCACATCATGTTGGCAGACACTCAAATTCCACCTTTGTAAATCCTGCTTGTTACTTGTAATAAAAAAAGTGGACCAAATGTAACATGCAGTGCATAATGTGCACTTTAGGGTGTGATGATTATAAAATACAAATGGCAAAGATAGTTGCCATTGAATTTAATAGCTGATCATTTATTGGTTAGGTCATTGCATATGCTTTTGATGTTGTGTGCAGACACGGTCAAATTTGTCAGAGCTGAGTTGCTAAAGAATGAGTCAGCCTGTTTACTTATGACCTCTGCTTAACAATAGCACCACCACAATAGCCTAAAACTAAAACTCTGTATGCATTTTACCCTCAGCGCTGCAAATACAAGCACTACACTTCCCCTCTTCAGTCTCCTGACTGTAGTTAGAAAGGAAGGAAGAGACATACTGGGCTACCTGCTGTCACTAGCTCCTCAGCAGCAAGCAAGACACAGGTACCCTGCAGATTGCTTTTTTCCATGCCCAGGTCATAACAGCACAACCACACACACACCAGGCTGCCCCCCCGCCACACACACACACACACACTTCAGACACTCAGTGGTGCACAGACAGAACTCTGCAACATGTTTGAAAAATGAATTACATGTAATATGTATATCATTGCAGTATCATTACCAGTGTTGATTTCTTCATCATGGCTTGTATGAAGTGGAGAATGCGTTTCCATGGCTCCAGAAAATGAGGTGTCAATCTTCTCCTCAAACTCCCCCATCTTGTCTCTGTCGCCCTGTAAGTCGTCCTCCTCAAACTCCTCACATCTGCTCCTCTTTGCCTCTTTCTGTCCATTCTCCTGGCTCTCCGAGTGCACCACCTGCAACAGAAGAAGTCATCAACACAACAAATTCTTCTGCTGAACACTTCTCGGTAAAGCTGGGATTCATGTCAAACACGTAAGGGCGGCAGATAAACCTGTGTGACAGTGCGTCGAATCTGAAGGTCCTGGTCAGAGCGCTCCCTCTCCTCATCCTCAGCCCCAGACAGGACAGCCTCTTCAGGATGCAGGTCCACAATTGCCTCCTGGCCGAGACATGGCCTAATGTCTGGGATCAGAGACTGACAGCAAAGAACACGAAATGAATGGCCTGCTCCACTGAAGAAGGGAGACTGAAGCAGTACACATGCATCACAGTGCATCTGCAAGTCCACATAAGGATAACACTGTTGTATCAGTCTTGTAATGAGGAAAATACCTTTAGTGAATCTGTTGTGATGCTGATTGAAGGCTTCTTAGCCGTGACTGCTGTGCTGGAGCCCCATCTCCTCTTACGGCCGGCCACGGCCCCAGACTCCTGCTCGCCTTCTGTTCCTCCAGAACCTGGTGAAGATTTACTGCCTGTTATGGCAAGAAACCAGAAAATACTCAAGCTCAGAGCATATACAATAAATGTCATTGATATCAATAACTCATGCACGATAACAGGTTTTAGGAGCATATTTCTAACAAAATAATCACAATTCTGTGATGCACTAAACTCTATAAACCATCATTTAAATTGTTGTCAAAACTTTAAAATTCCACTGAAAATTCATGTAGGAGCTCAAAGTCAGGCTTGCACAGATTGCACAAACTGTATCACAAAAAAAGATCCTAAACAATTAATAGGAAACATGATTTTTAGACTATTAGGTTTTGGAGATTTTATGTCATTTTTTTTAGCTTTTATAAGCTGTTATTAAAAGCATTTTACTGGATAGTGTGTTTTAAGTGTGATGTTTTCTCAGAGATCCTCAAATGATTCTGTATGTAAAAAATCTATGAAACTTAGAAGTTATCAGGTGAAAAAAACTTAGTGTTTGCTATTGTTACTTTAATCTAAATTTAGTTATGCAATATTTTTCACAGCAAGACCGTGTCCTCCCACCATCAACCCCTACGTTTATACATGATGCACTTAACTTATAACAATGTGGTATGAAGACACAGGAGGATTAGTTCTCAGGTGCAAATAAATGTACAATCTTGGCATAATCACATATTACTTTCTTTCAAAACAGGTCTTAAAACACTTATTTACAGCTGCATTACCATAAGTTCAATCTCCTCTTATCTTTGTTTAAACAACTCTTTGAATCAATTAATATATATTTTTAACTTGGGCTGACTGATTTTTTTCCCCAGTATTGAAACTGTGATTTGAAATGTGATTATTTCTTAAGTTCCTTATATTTTGTTTTTTACCAACAAACACAAGCAATTAATCATTCTATATTATAACCGACACAATCTTAGATAAAACTAGAGCCGAAAATGTTTGATCTAATTGTGATGATTTTGACTCATATTGCAAATTGGATGGAAATTGGGTTATAATTTTTGTCGTTCTCATATTTAATAAGAAAAACAAACAAAAAAGTAGGGTTTTGTAGGCTATTCTAAAAAAATGCTTGTGGATGACTGCATGATCTGTAATGCATAACATATCTGCTGCAGTTATAAAAAGTTAAAAACTGCTATTTTGATACAAATTTTAGGGTAAAGAAATACTGCACCTTCGGCGATTTGAAAACTGCAGCAGGCCAAATTGCGATTTAATCTAATTTTTGATTAATTGCCAGCACTACTTTTAACTGATATATCTTAACGAACTTTGCAAATCCCCCTTATTAGCCATTGTAATTAATTTTGATGATTTTAATAATTTTCATGTTTTAGATGCCTTATTTTTGACTCTCTTAGCACTCTGAACTGCTGTTTGTATGAATGGTGCTCTATAATTGTTGCCTATTCTTGTTTTATTTTGGATCACTAATAACAGGATCAAACAATAAGCTATCCTATGACAGCCTGCAGAGGTCTATTTATCATAAAGGTTTATTATTATAGGCAGTGCAATTAAAGAATATAATGATATGGGTTAACCAGCATGATAACTTTAAAACGCTGACAGCAAGTAATGACAAAACACTTACTGCTAAGAGAGATCTTACGAGCTGAGAAGGCCTTCGGCGTCTGAAACACAAGAAGATAAAACAACCCAACATACATGGGAGAGGTGAGCAACACACACAGTGGATGGAGGAAAATGGTCAAGGACTGGTTGAGGGGAAGGCTGAACAATAACAAAGGGTGCAAATAGGGACAGAGAGTGAATGATAGAAACTGCTGTTCAGAGTTCAAGTCTACTTGATGGCACCAAGCTATGAAACTAATACTATTCATAATTATTTCATCATCTACTTCTATAGATTGATTAATCTAACTTAGAAACGGTAGTTTCAGTCTCTATCATACAAAAAGCCTTAGTGGAAATACTGCAGTTTAAATCTAAGCACTACCATTTATGTATTCGATCTGTCTGTTGGAATAGAAACAATAACTCTAAATACTGTTGTAAAGGTGAAATTAAACTAAGTTAATAGTTGATAACATTAAATATTTTGATTAAACTGCAGTAGCCAAAAACACAGTAAACATTTTTAAAAGATGCTTCTCCAAACAAAGATTAAATGGAGTATATCTTTAGCATTTCACTGCAGGAAAAATAACATTGAGTAAATGTCTACTTATTCCCTGGTACCACTGACACCTGATCCTTACTGGTTTGGAAATGGCCCAATCACGACTGCATGTATGTATCTAGGCAACAAGGGTCCAATCAAAGGTGGCTGAGATGTTTGGATGGAAATCTGAAAGCTTGCTGGCTGGTAGGATGCTTTCAAAAGTTCATTGGGGCAGGTGCTTTAAATTTCTTTGAGCCATAGCCGTCATCCTCAGGTGTTTTGGCATTAGTCCTTTAAAATGTGGGAGGCTCGTATAATAACAGAAAAAAACAAGCCCAACGTGCTGGAGGCAAAACGCTGAATGTTGTTTTAAGTCATGGTGCAGGTACATCCTGATTTTTGATTTATGTGGTCTTCATGGAGCATTATGTTCACACCAAGAGTCACATTATAGCAAAATACTGGCAAGGATTGTTGTCGAAAGGGATCAGAAAGATAAATCACTCCTTAATTCAAATAAAAACATTGAATTCCATTGAGTCCAGATGAAAAAAAAGGCTTCTCCTTTAGTGTCCAATGGTGGTAAAAATCTGAGTCCAATTTGAAAAGACTGGCAAAATCCAAGTGTCCTTTGTCAAGAATGTTGATATTCACCAGCCATGTTATGTGATGAATCCCCACATTTCTGTGCAAGTCAAAATGGCTCAAAAGTGAAACAAAGTGGGAAGAAATTCAGTTTTTTGAGTGTCTCATTGCAGATTTGACTTGATGTGGGCTCAGATCCTTCCTTGTCTCTCCTTTACGTTGAATTTAAGAGCACAAGGCCAGATTTGTGGATAAAGAGTTAGGCACATTGACTAGCCAAACCCCTCTTTAAGTCTGCATGTCCAATCAGTATCTCTTGCAAGCCATGTCCATGAAAATGAGGCAGCCATTGTTGCCATGGGTGTCCCTCTGCAGTTCAGCCTTGGGGGCTTATCTCTTGTCAACTCTGGATGCTTGGGGACAGTGGAACAGGTGCAGCAGTAGTAGCAGTAGTAGTGGTAGTAGTAGTAGTAGTAGTAGAAGTAGTAGAAGTGGTAGTAGTGGCAGAGGTAGTATGCAGGTACCAAAAGGGGCAATGGAAGAGGCATGAGCACCTTTGTAACAAAGCAATCATTTGGGGTTTAAACATCAGCCACAGTGACAAAACACCCTTGCTGTTTCTGGCTATGACAGTGCCAACAAAGGTTTTACAAAAAGCCAATTAAAAACACGTCTTAGACACATTCTACCACTTGTGGGAAAAGGATTAAACCTTCAAACAGAAGTATTTTTAATGTAAAGAAAAGGTTTCCATCAAGAGTAAAACATTATCAATCTAAAATTTATTGTAACAAATTAAACAAAAACTAAACATATATTTAAAGGATTCTCATAATAGATGCTCAAAGGGGTCTCTTCATATTTGTCCTCAGCTACCAAAAGCTTTGAGGACCAAGATGAGTCACGGGTCTTCCATCTCCTTACCTCCTCGCTGGTCTCTGGGAGCTTCTCTGGCTCTGCCATGGCAGTCTCCTTTTCCTGCCTGTGTAAAACAAACAAAGCAGAAAAAGAATAGCTGTTTTATGACCATGAAGATATGATTTTTTTTTATATCAGATGACTAAATAAAAGAATTACCTATATTTAAATAGGCAACAGCTTTAGAAAACCAAAGATGGAGAAAGCAATGTCAGTTAAAATAATATCGAGCACCAACAGGCCTAGTAGTTAGGTTATGCTATTGTAAAGAGTCTCTTCCTTAAATGAGATTCATATTTGAGATGGACCGTAACAACATTTTGACTTGCACTTTCAACTCCCATTTCTCACTCTATCCACTTTTAGATAATGGTTAGGGTATATACAGAAAATCTGACATCAAAATTAATACTTTTAAAGGCTAGGGCTGAACACTTTGTAAAAAAAAAAAAAAAAGGATCAATTTTTTTCCACCCAATTGCGATTGCGATTTAATATGCATTATTCTCCTCATCTAATGTTGTTCAACAAACACAAGCAATGATTCATTCTTTATTATAACCAGCACAACATCAGGTAAATTAAACTAGGGATACATAATTTAAAAAAAAACAATGTACTTGCAATTTTGGCCCACACAGTTTAAGCCTGATATCAATTGTTATGCTGAAGAGGATGATCATATCTTTGTTATTCTTGTTTTGAATCTCTGATTTGTGTAGTTGCAGTTGTTGGCGTATGTTACACACAGGAAGAAGAAAAGTAGGATTTTTGTAGGAAAAAAAATCCATGAAAAACTGAAATGTTTGCTTAATGTGTAGGGCATAAAATTTCTACTGTAAAAAAAAAATGTATGAAACTGGCATTTTGACACATTTCAGGTTATAGTAATATTGCACTGTCTGCGACTGCTGCAGCCCACATCTACTCTAACTTTGAAATAATTGCCCAACCCTATTCAAGATCTTTTTCAAGAGCATCCGAATACATTTTAGGACCTCACTGCATCTTCAATTTCTAACCAGTTGCGTTAGCGACACAGTTTCGTGCATGTTTTGGGCAGACTTGATGGTAAACCTGTGACAACATCATAAAAAAAAATGCATATAGTATTTGTTATTGCAGTATGTACATAAATATTTCTTTCAGATGGACTCTGCATTAGTATTACACGGGGCAAAAGCTTCACTGTAAAGTTGCTTTTAATTTGCAAAGTCCTGTAAAATGCCAACAGTTATCAGCCCCAGCCTTGGCCCCAACACTTGCTCCTCCGACCACTTCAGAAAACTTGCATTTACCCATCATTAACTAGCCCACATCACTTGGTTTCACGGTCAACTAGGTAGCTTGGGACATAGATGAGATTTAAGGATGGAGTGATAGCTCAAAGGGCCAAAAAATAAACAAGCGTGCAGACTGATGTCAGATCTGATGGAGTTACACAAGAATCTTATTTGTGATTGAAACTAAATGTTAAAACAAAAGCCGAAAAACTAGTCTACAACCTCTTTGGAAAAATATAGTTTGAAAACAGTACCAAAATGTAAGATCTTATGGTCTTGCATTTAAGACTTTGTTTAACTTTTTAAAATGCCTTAATTTTTGCCAAATTGATTGATCAACTTTTGATACCTCCAAGACCCTGCAGACACACTGAAGAAATGTAAGTCAAACAACACATAAAAAAACCCATTGATTTCAGGTTTGATTTAATTCAAAAGATAAACAATCACGTTTATCCTGGATATACGGATAAAAAGGGCAATTTATAAATAGAAGGATGACTATTTTTCTTCAAACAATTGTTAATTTTGACACAAAACCAGGTATCATGCATAAGGATTTTTTTAATCATTTCTAATGAGCAACAGTACAAAACATACTGATGAATATCAGCAATCCATACTGTTCCACTAACACACACAAACAGCAGACAGGTGATACTAAAGTAACTTCGACAAAATTTTGACAACAGCAACTTCGTCTATTTAAAAATATATTGCATTTAAATTTTAAAGGGGTTTCCGAAAAACTGAGCCAAGGAGAGAAGTCAAGCAATGCAGAGCCACCGCAGCCCTCCTTGACTGAGTCCATCCAGACCTTTCTATTCATTTCCAGCCCAGCCAAACACTCACCTATCGCGGCACAATACCTGACAAATTAGCGCGCGCCTCACGTTCTCCTGTCATGCGCGCGCATGTGAACACGTCTCCTCATCCCGACTTGCATTAACTTAAAACGCAGCACACAATCTGCTGCTGCTGCTATAAAATGACTGCGACGCAACGAGGCAGCTCTCTCCCCTCCTCCTACCTTCCTCTCACCAGAGACTGCTCTTCTCTGAACGCTTTCATGTCCGTGCGGGCTGTCACACAAACCCCCGCCTGCTGTCGAGCTGAACCGCTGGATGAAAACCACAGGCCGGCATCAGCAGCTACAGCCATCGACGGAGCTCAGCCATGTTGTAACGATGAGGGAAAAAAAGATAGCGTATGGAAAGGACCCACATCATCTCAGCCACACCGGCTTCAAGGCAGCCTCATCAATTGCCTGATGGGAAATTCAACACCCAGCATCTCTCACAACATCCTTAAAACACCGTTCTGCCTGGAAAAAAGCTGCCGGATGGCATAACAGCGGAGTGTAACATACGCCGACATAATCAACTGCAACTAAACAAATCGGAGATTTGACACAGTTCAACACAGTAATGTAAGGTCTGATGGACATTTAAGAGATACAGTAAAGTCAGAGCTTCTCAACTTTTCAACCAATCCCCCACACTGAAAATGTGTCACCTATTGTTGCTCACAGTACTGTCAAACTGCTACTTAAAACCGTGCCCTCTTCTGTGTTTTAAAATCTATTTTAGTGTCAATCAAGCACATTTTTACACAGTAATATTTATTTTAAGATTTGGACTATTAACAGATATCATACAGCTGTTGCTTTTAAAAGTAGCCTGCCCATATGCTATATAATATATGACAGGGTTACATTACCTTTGGTTATAGACTGGTAAGAATATCCAAATTATGTTATTTAAACATGTTCCAAAATGGAAATAATTTATGTGATACATGGTCATGCAATGAAGAAGTAACCTTGTTTTATTTCAATATCATCCCAATTTTTATTCATAAAGGGGTCAGGAAAACATTTATTAATGGACATGGACTGATTATGATTGTGTCACACACCTGCTTACAGCACACTGAATGACAGACAAGAGACAGTGTTATTCAACCCTGCTCAACCAGAGACAAATTACTGAAAAATATCTTTGTAAGAGCCACAATCTAAGTGGTAAAAATAGGCAAAAATGGCTTGACATAGCAATAAAAATAAGTTTAGGGTGGCAAAAATGGTCAAAATGCAGCAAAAATGGGTGAGAAGGGGTAAAAATTGGGAGAAAAAATGAAAAAATGGTCAGAAAGGAACAAAAACGGGTGAGAAGTGACAAAAAATGAGTTACAAATGGCAAAAATGGTCCAAAAGTGGCAAAAACTTGGCAAAGAATTGAGTGAAAAGTGACTAAAATGGGCAAAAATCGGTCAAGAGTGGCAAAAATAGGCAAAACAATTAGCAAACAAATGGTATGTAATGGCAAAAGGTAGCTTAAATGGGCAAAAAGTGGTAAAATAGGCTAAAAAAGGACAAAAATGGGGGAAATGTCAAAAAGAAGTTGCAAAAATCTGCAAATAATAGGAAAAAAGGGGTGTTCAATGGCCAAAGATAGCTTAAATGAGTGAGAAGTGGCAAAAATGGTGAAAATGGCAAAAAGTTTCCCTTTTTAAAGGTTTTCTGGGGGAATAATATTTAAAATTAATACATTAAAGAGCCACAAATAATCACAAAAGAGCCACATGTGGCTCTAGAGCCACATGTTGAGTATCACTGGACAGAGAGCTGCTGACTGAGATCACTTTAAGTAGCATGCCATGTAAATAAATGCATGATAAAGCAAGCATTTTAAGCCTTGGGTGGGGATGCTGATAATGACTTGGTAAAACAATGAAAGAGCAGAAAACCATCCACAGCACAAAATGTAACTGCAACGCTCTCTGTGGTTCATAGTCATTTAATGCGGACACTATCATGACTGGACTCCTCACACCTGATTGATTCTCATGATGCGGCCCACACCCAATCCTCAATGCGGTGGGTTGGGTGTGGGCTGTCATTAGAACAGAGCCAGGGTACACCCCGAACTGGTCGGCAGTCAGTCACAGAACTGACATAACTAGCAAACAGAACAGACATTAACCAAAACACTACAGAGCAAATTAATGGCACAGTGCCCTTCATGATTAAGCTAGAAAGAGCAGCTCTTTGATATAAAATGGAAAACATAGTTGGCATATATTTCCCTTACAAAGGTAAAGCATTGCTCATATATTAACACATGCCATTTCTAAAGAGTTTGAGGAAAGTGTCAACAAGAACAAGCACCAACAAGAACACTGCCCAATCAGATGCAAACTAGCTAAGAGCACACCAATATGTAAAATGAGAGAACTTCAAAAAGCCCACACAACTGTTTGGAAGGCTTTTTAAATCATGAACCTGTCATCAAATAGGAATAGCCTCATAAAACTTTTGTAGTGTGGCAATACAGTTTAACCCTAGAAATACAGCCATAAATAATGGCTGCAGACACTACTGACGATACAGCAGGTGTCAAATATAGAGTGACTGTAACCAGGCTCTGTGTTTACAGGCTGCATACAAGTTCTGTGAGGACACAGATTTATCCACCACCACAGTATAATTCATAGGGACAATGTGAAGGGCATGTTTTAGAAGACCAGAAACTTAAATCAAACCTGTGCTTGTCCTTTCCCTCTTCTTCTTTGCTGTCCTTCCTGTTCCTCTGCAGCTCCTCTCTGGACAGTGCTTCATTGAACTTTTTCTAGGGATTTGAGAAGAGAGTCAAGTAAGTAATGATAACTGTGACATCAATTTGAGTATTTACATTGAAACAAGCAAAAGGAAAATAAACACAAGTTAAAAGTGAACTGGAGATTTCTAGGTCTTTGATTTTAGGTAAAAAATTCTTAGAGCTAAGAATACTAGGTAAGATGGAGGTACACACTGTGTCATGGATGTAAGGAAAAAAACCTTTCGCGACTGACCTTGGCTTGTCTGTCTTCATCAGCAGTTGTGTCACTCTTCTCGACCGATTTCTGAGGGGATGCTTTTGGAGCTTCCTTTGAATCTTTATCCCGAGCCTCTAGTGTCACCCTCTGCTGTAGTGAGGATTCTCTTTCAGACTTGCCTTCCTAAAAGAACCGGACAACAAAGCATTAGCAAATGCACTGGCTTAGATACAAAACAGAAACAAAATTGCTCAATTGTGTAGCTGTTAATAGAATCCCTTCACCCATGCATTACTATCTGATTGATGTGTTTTTAAAGGTACTAAAGGTACACATGTAAACAAGAGATTAATGCCTACCTTTTGAAAAGCAAAAGGTCAAAATCTCTTTTTTTCTGTTTTCATTCTTTAATTTTCAAAATAGTTTTTATGAGTTAAATCTCAGCAGTTTTTGAACTGCATCAGCTTCAGAATATATATCATTAAACAACATCCACAATACAATGCTTTAATGACAAACTAAAAGGAGGTTTTAAATCTTAAAAACATGACCACAAACTTGAGCAGCAATATTGTAACAACCTGTTAATGACAAGTTGAATGCAAAGAACAGCATGCCATGACCGAAACGGCTAACAGTACTTTTAGCAGCCTGGCTGGAAAGATACTACATGTTACATGGCTGAATATGTGCAGGATGGACACTATTTTTGCATGACAGACAAGGATAAATGTCAAATGTTGGTGGCAAGGTAAAAAAAAAAAAAGACACTCAAGTAGGATAATGAGGGAGTTTAATGTGACAGCAAGTGAGACAAGGCCACAGCTAGCAGTCAGCTTCTCTAAGATTAATAGGTAACATTTTGGCAGGAAGGTGAGCCAACATAACGGCTGTGGAAGGGGTGACGGGAACAGACAATCTGGCTGCAAAAAAAAAGCTGTGAACAAAACAAAATCCCTAACATTTTGAATTCATGTTAGACAATACGTTACAAACACAGGCAGTGTGTAAAGCATGCTAAAGCCACATAGCCAAAGGAAGTTTGTGCTATCGTCCAGTCATTAATATTTGCTTATTCTTTGTAAGCTCTTTTGTCATTATGGAATCAATAGTCTTGCATGTCACTGATTTTCCTCTTAAATTGCAGACCTATTGTCCCCTGAAGTTGTAAAAATGTTTTCTACTTCTCAATAACACTTGTTTTAAATTATATTATTGATCAATTAATGATTGATAGTATTTAAAGGGAGGGGCTTTAAATGATACAACTGGGGTTGGTCCTAATTTTAATGCAGTTGCTTCTCATGAAAATGGCAAAGTAAGACGATGGCCTTTAAAACTAAAGAGCAGAGATGCAGCATAAATGCATTGGCAATGCTTGCATTTTTGCAGTTTTGACCGTGAATTTTCTTGATCTCTGAGGAGATTTAGAAGCAACCACATAATATTGAGCATCTGTGGCTTATATTTTTGTTGCCATGATGAAGTAACATGTATTAGTATTGTTGGATTTTGGTAATAAGTTCTGGCTAATGTAACAAAGCTATTATTCCCCAACATTAGAGTTTTCCATTGAATGCAACAGGTTCCCCCCATGCCAGTGCCATCTGATGGGCAGGAGTTTAAACTAATAATGATCATCACTCCAACTCTTACAGATATTAAAACTAAGATGAATTCACTTGTCACAAACGAGTAAATGTAACTGTAAACCATGTCATGCTTAGATTGTGCTGGTTATATGAATATGCTCATACCCTGCCTTGGAGTACTGCATGTCCTGGACAAAGATAAAGATTCCTTCTGCACCACTTACCCTTCTATCTCTTGAGGAGGGAGTTTTCTCTTGAGATGATGATGATGAGCTAGAGGATCGAGAGGATGATGACCCAGAATCTGAGTCTGAGGAAGACGAATCATTCGATGATGAACGTTTTCTTTGTTTTTTATCCTCTTTCTTTGCATCTCTGCCCCTGCGCTGTGAATCGTCTACTGGGCCTGCAGGACTCCTTTCATCAACCTCTTTTTCTTTTTGAGTGGATTCCATATCAGTGTGTTGAGTTTTTTCTGAATTCGCTTTGTGGCTGTCCTTTGGTAAGAGGTTTGCTGTCTCTTCTTTTTTTGGACTTTGGACAGGTTTGGTACCCACTGTGGTCTCCTTTTCAGGCTGGGTCTCCATAGATTTCTCTGGTTTTGTCTGCATCTGGGGTTCCTCCTGTTCAGTGGAGGGTTTGTGTCCTTGCTCCGCAACATTAGCAGGGACAGGTGAGGCCCAAGGCTGGGGAGTATCAGAGAAGTTTCTAGGCCGCTTAATGAAAATGGAAGAAGTTTGGGGCTGAATTGGGGAGTCTCTAAAGAACCGGAACTTCTTGAACGAGGACTGAGGTGACAGAGGAGTTGCTGACATGGCTGCACCAGATTCTGCTGCTTCACTCCTGGACACAGGAGCGCTGACATCTTCCTGTTCTGCTGCCTCTGTGGATGCATTTCTACCTGGTCCTGTGGAGAGGGGGGGAGCAGTGGATGTGAGACCAATCTCCCGGCCACGTTTGAATGGAGGGAGGTGACTCTCCCTCTCCTTTTCAGCCATCCTAGATCGCTCTTTCTCCTTCTCCAGAGCTCTCTCCTGTTCCTCCTTTTCTTTCTGCATGGCTTTTTCTCTCTCTATTCTTTCCTGTTCAAGGGCTTTCTCTTTCTCTAGCTCCTTCTCCTTCCTCTCTTTCTCCAAGGCTCTCTCCCTTTCAAGTTTCTCTTGTTCTAAGGTTTTTTCCCTCTCCAGCTTCTCTTTTCTCTCCTTCTCGGCTTTCTCCCTCTCCAGCCTCTCCTTCTCAGCTTTCTCCCTCTCCAGCCTCTCCTTCTCGGCTTTCTCCCTCTCCAGCCTCTCCTTCTCAGCTTTCTCCCTCTCCAGCCTCTCCTTCTCAGCTTTCTCCTTTTCCAGAGCAGCCTCCTTCGCCAGTCTCTCCTTTTCCAGAGCAGCCTCCCTCTCCAGCCTCTCCTTTTCCAGAGCTGCCTCCCTCTCCTTCTTCTCCTTTTCCAAAGCTGCTTCCCTCTCCTTCCTCTCCTTTTCCAGAGCTGCCTCCCTCTCCAACCTCTCTCTTTCCAAGGCTTTCTCCCGCTCTATCCTCTCTTGCTCAAGTGCTTTCTCTCTTTCTATTCTCTCCTTCTCCTTCCTCTCAAGCTCTAACCTCTCTTGTTCCAGGGCTCTCTCCCTCTCCAATCTTTCCTTCTCAAGAGCCTTTTCTCTTTCTATCCTCTCTCGTTCCAAGGCTTTCTCTTTCTCAATTCTTTCTTGCTCCAATGCTTTCTCCCTCTCGATTCTCTCTCGCTCTAGAGCTCTCTCCTTTTCCAGTCGTTCTTGCTCAAGAGCCTTTTCTCTTTCTATCCTCTCCTGTTCCAAGGCCTTCTCCCTCTCAATCCTCTCTCGTTCCAAGGCTCTCTCCCTCTCAATTCTCTCTTGCTCTAAAGCTTTCTCCCTCTCTATCCTCTCTTGCTCTAAGACTTTCTCCCTCTCAATTCTCTCTCGCTCCAGTCGTTCTTGTTCCAAGGCTTTCTCTCTCTCGATTCTCTCTAGCTCTAAAGCTTTCTCCCTCTCTGCCTCCAGAGCTCGTTCTCTCTCTAACCTCTCTCGCTCTTTCCTTTCCTGCTCCATCACTTTCTCCTGCTCCTCTTTTTCTCTCTGCAGACGCTCCTGTTCTAAGGCCCTCTGTCTTTCCAGCTCCTTCTGTCTCTCAAGCTCCAGAGCTCTTTGCCGTTCTAGTTCTTTCTGTTTCTCAAGCTCCAAGGCCCTCTGTCTTTCAAGCTCTTTCTGCCTCTCAAGCTCCAGAGCCCTCTGTCTTTCGAGCTCCTTCTGCCTCTCAAGCTCCAGGGTTCGCTCACGCTCTTCCCTCTCTTTAGCCAAAGCTCGTTCTCTTTCCTGCCTCTCTCGTTCTAGAGCGAGCTCCCTCTCCCGCTGCAAAGCCCTCTCTCGTTCCTCTCTCTCTAAGGCCTGCTGGCGTTCAATTCTCTCTTTCTCCAAAGCCCTCTCTCTCTCCTCTCTTTCCCGAGCAAGAGCTCTTTGGCGCTCTTCCTCCATTGCTCGTTCTTGTTCAAGTTTTCTCTGCCTCTCGAGCTCAAGAGCTTTTTCTCTCTCTATCTCAGAGTCCCTCTCTCTGTCCCTCTCTTCTGTAGCAGAGGCTTTTAGTGCACTCACAGATACTTGAACGTGGGTTGGATGTGCTCCTGAGACACCCTGGTTGGTGCCTGGAATCATGGGAAATGGTGGCGCATGGCCTGCAGTGTTGGTTGTGTGACTGATGGCTGATACCGAACCCTCCAGAGACCCTCTAACAGGAAACGATGTGGCCAAAGGTGAAGTGCTGTCCTGCCCATCGCCTCCCCCAGCGCCACTGTGCCAACCTGCTCCTGAGAAAGCCCCTTCTGATGCCATCTTTCTGGCCAGAAGGGTCAGTGGGCCAGGCTTGCGCTCGGCGTGTCCACTCCTCTGTGGCTCTGGGCTGCTACTGCGGCTGCCACTGCTGGAGGAACCAGAGCTAGAGGAACTTGGTGAACGCTGAGGTTGGGCTACATCTGGACTAGGGGGGCTCTGCTTAGGGGTATCAGGTAAGGGAAACGACAGCTCTGGAGGTGGGGAGGGAGGAGGTGTAGGCTGGCGGAGTTGTGGGGACAAAAGGGAAGGCATGTGCTGTTGCTGCTGCTGGGGCTGACAGGAAGCACCAGACCTCTCTCTTGTTGTTGGCACTCTGGCTGGCTCTCTGGTGTTTCTCCTCCGAGCACCGCTGTCCCAATCGTCATCGTCATCACCGTCATCTTCAGCATCCTCGCTATCCTCCTCATCGCTGTCGTCATCAACTTCATTGGATGCAGAGCCCCTCTCTAGTCGCTGCGCACCACCAGGAACACGCATTGAACCAGAAGCAGACATTTCACTATCCTGGTTCCTGTGAAGTTGTCCCGCATTTGCACCGAACATTCCCTCTCCGCCAGAAGGGCCAGGGGGCTTATGCTGCTCACCCAGTGCTGGTGTAACGCCCTGATGAGGACAGAAACAGAGATGAGACTAATTTTCTTTCAAGGACTTCTTTATCCAGTTTATTGATCCAGCAACCAACTTCTTTGCAACTGACTCTTCACTAAGGCTGGCCACACACTACAGGATTTTAAGCCTGATTTGAGGCAAGATCCCTGTGAGCCTGAATGGGTGGACTAGACTGCAGTGTTTTGGCCATCGGCTGCATCTTAGGATTGGTGAGGGTGCTAAATTTGACTTGATAATGATTTTTATCCTTTCTGCATACAAATGTTAAAAAAAATCAAATAGATTGGTCTTTTTTTTAATCATCATACTGGTGTCATTTCATGTTTCATAGGGCTGAATTAAATATTATACAACTACTTAGAGGAGATTTCTAAATATTGGGATATATCTATATGTAGTGTACCACGCTATAGCAAAAATAGATTGCTATATGAATTTTAAGGCCATATTGCCCAGACCTACCTCCAGAGAAAACACCAACAAACCAATGTAGCTAACCAGCAGTAGACAACACATTAAAACTCAACATTTCAAATAAAACTGGAGTTTTGCCATCCAGTTTCTCATAAGCTGGTGAACTCAACTGCAGCTGCTGTTCAATTAAATCTACAAATTCCAACCGTATGGTTTATTTGTAGTAGAAGAGTGAGAAATCTACTGTGGGCAGTTCGGTGCCATCCCCTTGTCAAGAGGCTCTCAAATGGAGTGGCAAGGCAAGCGGGACTTGGTTTACAGTGAGAATTTCTACAATCATATGATATTACTGCAACTTAAATTACTGTAACATGTTTCAAAGAGGCTATCTTGTATAAAAATGAATATGGTGTGCCTTGGGGGAAAAGGGTTTGAAAACCACTGCTCTAGTCGATGGGTCTTATTGCAGCTGAAGTTAGGCTCACAGCTGCTGCTTCATGTTTGTGTTTCTAAGCTATCTTCAATCCTCCAGGTAAATACCAAACATAAACTCTGCTCACACAAAGAACAATCAGCAAAGAGGCAAAACATGTAAATGGTTACAAAAGGTAAGAAAAGGAATGATGTAAGACCTGGGCTTGAGATGGGCACATCATACTGTTGTTGACTTCTGTGTGGTCCTCGTCTTGGTCTGTTTTAAAAGAGAAGTGAATAAATTCCCAAAGCATCGAAAATTATTGGAAGATGTAAAGAACTCACTTTCTTTAATTCTTACCATTTGTTTCATACGCTTCACGAGCCTCTCTCTCCAGACGCTGCCTCAGGAGCTCCTGTTGTTTAGCCAGATACTGCTTGATGAAGCTGTTCTGGCTCATTTCCTCACCAATCTAAATACAGAAAACCCATTTAAAATAGAAATGAAGCCTTCAAGGCCATCCACAAACACTTAAAGAGATTTTTGTGAGTTGTGCAACGGTTCTTATATCTATAATAAAGTGGTTAAGAAATACAAAAAGATTTAGGTATTTAAATTTCAGCTTCTTTGAGACACTTACCTGTGAATTTGGCTGCAGCCCAATGTGAGCGGTGGAGGTCCTCTGCAGGTTCTCCAGCATGAGAGCCTGTTATTGAAACAGGAGAGCGTGATCACTCAAGGTAAAAACAGGCAGGGATTCTTTCAGAGATGGCAAAGCTGCTATTGGTAATTTAGAAAACAATTAACAAGGTGACAGTAAATTCATATTTTTTCACGTTTTCCAATGCTACTATGCCGTATCTTTGTGTAACTTTATGTCATTTATATGAATGAGAAAGTAACATTCAGCATCACAGCCACAGCCAACATTGTCAGGTTCGGTAATAGTGCCTTACATTAAACATACAGGCTAGAGCGACTCTTTCAAGAGAATTGAATAGTGTTGCATATATCAACATAACACACTGCACTTTGAATTTTGTTTAATGGTACCATAATTCCCAACTTGAGCATTAACATGCAATAAGTCATACAACAAATGGTGACACAAATGTAGCATGTTAAGTGGCATCAAAAAGCAAAATGACTGTGCCTGATATATGACATATGATATGTGACAAAGGGGTAACACATTATGCCATATCTACAGATAATAAACACTCATACAAATGTAAACAGTTGGAGCAATGGAGCATGGAGCAATTTGGAGAAAAGGGAAGTTATCCAGACTTCCCAGCTGTACATTTCTAAGAAAACACAATAAACCTTTGCTTTACAGAAAGTATAAGTGCTCAGTGAGGACGTCCCTGAATAGAGTTTAATCCTTACTCTTCGTCTCCACAAGTTAACTTTGCTGATCAGCGGATGGCAAGAAGTCAATTTTTTGTCGGGGTTGTCAAGTTGGAATATCCTTTTACTGGTATTTCATTCAGTTAGACCCAAGACACCTTCAGGAGGTTGAACAATGATCCCCTGCGTCCCAGAACACTGACTATCCATTAGGTTTTAGAAAACTGCTACGAAATATAGCCTTCATTTTTTGAACGCTCACTGAATGCAACCAAAGCTGCTTCATTTTTAATGACTATTGTGGCTTGAGTGGCACCTGCTCTGATAAATCTGTAACTGATGATCGCTTCAGACAAATAAAAAACAGGGTATTATGCAAATATTTTTGTGGACCATTTAGATGTACTGTGATGAGTTAACTGCCTTATCTTCTTTAAGTGCTTGGTAACAGAAACTGCTCAGTATATCCTGAACTGTGCAGAATGAGCACAAATAGAACTCTTGAGCAGTCCTGTCTTGATTGTATAAACTAAATATCATGCGTTCCCTTTCACTAATGAGGAGTATTAATTTGGAAAACAAAGTAGGACATTTTGTTCACAGCATCAGGGATGAGCAGTGTGATGACAAATGTTGCAAACTTTATACAAGCTTGGGAGGTTACTTAACTGTGTTTCTAATAGCACACTTATGGTGCAGTTGTAGAAAAGCTAAAATGCAAAAGGAGCCTCAGGTGGCATTACAGTGCATCTATAACCTCCCTAAGCTATGGCTATCAACAAGTGCATGACATGACAGATACCCTTTACATGCCGTTTTGAGGAGCTTTATTTCTGGCGTTATGATTTGATGTATTACCAGATAAAATGTGATGATAATGACCCTAACTCAGTCCACACAAACTTGCACAAAGTACTACTTTAGGCAACACTGTGCCCGTGTTTGTTTTGATCCTTGTTGACTTATAAAGCATGGTTATTTATCACGTTTGCCATCTTAATCTCCTGTCTTTAAAATAAATGTAATGCAGGAATGGTCCTGTGCGTGTGAATTTAAAATAACCGTCGTAACATTTAAGTTCCCGGCTAAACTCGCGCACACAAACAGTGCACACCGCTCACCGTAACAAACACAGTAGCAGCCCAGGCCACCGCTCAAGTCACCGCGTTAGCCCGAGGAGCTAACGAGCTAACAGGACAACATCAGCCGACACTCACTTTGAGAATAGCCACTAAGTTTATTAAAGTCCCGGCGTAGCAGCAAATTATGCATTTCTGCACGTCGAAAACACTGCTCAGACACACAGTTTTGCAACGAAACGCATTTTAAGTTGATGAGTGCTCGGTAACCTCGATAACTCCACTACGCTGCTCGGCAGTAACGATACTCAGTTGTCGGCCCTCGAGAGAGCATCAGCCCGTCTAACCGTTAACGTTAGCTCACAGAAACCGAACTCCGGTAGTGCAAAGCAGAACTCACCCCTTTGAGCCTTTTAATAAGAGCATTCTTCTGCCCGCTTTTTGACAGTCCTCTTTCCTCAAGGGCAGCCTTTAAGTCCGCAACTCGAAGGGACTGGAGCGGTCTCCCGTCCAGGGTAACGTCTTCGAGATCCGCCATTTTCCGTTCCTCTAGTCAGTTCCCAGCGAGAGCGACGAGCAACGCCTTCCTCCAGCCAGCGTCATCGACGACGACTTCCCCCTCTTCAAATAACAGAAAACAAAGCGTTTCTTGTATTACACTTTAAATAAATTAAACAGTTTGCAATAAACATCAGCATAACATGTATTAGCCTTAAACATATTACGTCGGTTTTACGGTTTAAATATTTTTAATTTGTTCTGCGCAAATTCTGCGCAAACTTGACGCCCGAGAGAACAAAGTTTTCGGCCACATTCACTCTTCCTGTATTTTTTTTTTTTACATAAAGAGGCAACTTTTGCCTTTTCCTCCCTTATTTATACCAAACTAAAATGCGTTACTTTAAAGGTGGTAAGGATTTAATGATATTTATGTTAAGACTGATTAGCTTGGACTTCATGTTAATTTAATTTGCCACATATAGCTTCATTCAACCCAGCAGGCTTGTTGGGCTGAAAGAAACTGGTACAAAGTTTAATGAGCGGCCATGTTAAAGTTGAACTAAATCCTAAGACCCATTTTTAGCTGAAAACAATGACTGAAATTTTCTCCTGTTGTTTGATGAGTAAGTTAGGAGCACAAAGTTTTAAATCTTACACTGTGTCAAAGAAATTTGCAGTTACTGCCATCTACAGGTTAAAACTAGGCTACTGCAGCTGATTTTTTTTCTATCGGCTAAACTGGTGCCTTCTGACATAGCCACTTAATGCATTCCATCTAACTCTGTACCTGGGTTGCCAGTCGGATAGATCATCACAAATGTGACCAGAACTCAGAATTCCAACTCAGAGCAACTTTAGTACCTCAAGATACCAGCCTGTAGCAACTAGAATGCATTCAGCTTGGCTGCTTTGTCATCCCCAACTCTGACGTCCAAGGTACATGGAGCGCAGCATTAGAACCAAGTCACCCAGTTAATTTTTACAGCAACGGGGAGCAGGTTGCCTAGTGGTTTTAGGTGCGGCACATTTATGCGGGCAGCACAGGTTCGAATCCACTGTGGCACTTTCCCGCATGCATCTCCCCAGCTCTCATCCCAGTTTGAGGAGACCAGAGAGAGAGGCCACCAAGACACCCATGACTTCTTCGACAAAGGTACAAGCTTCAGCTGCTGAGATGGGAGAGACTCTGCATACAACAACTGTTGCCTGACTTCATCACCAGTCAAAGCTTTATGGGAGAGTGGCAAAGAGAAAGTCACTGTTGTCGAACAATCTCGACTAGAGTTCACTAAAAGGCATGTGGGAGACTCCATGGTGAAGTGGGAGACAGTTCTTTGGTCTGATGAGACCAAAATGGTGCTTTCTGACCATCAGACAAGATGCAAGACCACTGTGAAGCACAGTAGTGGTAGCATCATGCTGTGGGGATGCTTCTCAGCAGCTGACCCTGGAGGCTTGTAAAGGAAGAGGGTAAAATACATTTGTCAAAACATAGCTGAATCCTGGAGGACAATCGTATTCAGTCGGCTTGGACAATTTATTTTCCAGCAAGACAATGACACGACGTATACAACGAAAGCTACACAGAAATGATTTAAAGACAACAAGGTGATTGTTCTGGAGTGGCCCTGGACCTCAATCCAATCCTGACTTGAAGGGGGTAGATAAGGGGTCACTTACACATTGCATGTTCTTATTTAATCAGCATTACTTTGTAAAAATCTGTTTTCACTTTGACTTTAAAAAAAGCTGCATTATACTGACCATCATTAATTTATAAAATCAATAAAAGGGCTGAACACTTTTATATGTACTGTGTTTAAGAAAACAAAGTTGGGGTTTGAACAGAGTTGAAAAGACTGAATAAGCCAATTTGACAAATGTACCAAAAGAAAGACTGTGTAGCCTCACCAAAATGTGTAGAAATATAACAATGATTAGGTGATATTAAATGATACATCTGTAAATAAAAGATAGATACTTTCACTAAATACAAAAACAAATATTTTCCCTTTATTTTGTGGTCATCAGCCTATACCTTAACTAAACAAAAATTATCTTCCACATTGTATTTTTTATGCTATTTGAGCAATCATTTCTATATGTAAGTTGTGTGAAGGTATGGAACATAGCTGTGTAAACAGCTATGTTAAATTAGTAATTAAATCTGTGTATATTCTGTATGTAGGCTACACATTTTATTTTTTGACTAATTACTGTTTAACTAGGGGAATGGAGCACAAAAGCATCTGACTCACCTTGGGGACCCAATCCTCTAGCTGAGAAGTGCATGAATGCATCCAACTGATGGATCCAGAAAGGTTCCCTCTGACTGAATATGTGAAAACAAAACCTGCCATCAGCATAGAGTCCTCATGGTCCTTGGTTGTCTTTGTGTTGAAGGACTCTTTAGAGATTTGATCTCTGAAATTCACACCACAGTGAAAGGAAGCCTGCCATGGCTTGTGTCCTATTTTTTCATGCTTCATCATAGTTTTTTCTCCTCTTCAGCAACAGGATCATGTAGCCCATCGCTGTCATGTTTCAAAGCTGCAGGCTCGTTTTGGATTTCTTTTCATCTTTTTTTAGCATCTTTGATTTATCTTAGTCTATTCTTGTTGTCATTATGTGAGGACATGTTGAAGGTGCAGCTTCAACTGTGAATAATGTGAATGTTTATAATGGCTAACTAACTCTGTTTAAACAGATTCTTTCAAATCTGCCTGTAAATATGTGAGGAGAGCTGATTTAGCTTCTTTGTCCTAAAACCTTATCTTAGTTTTACACTCATTTTAGGATCAGAACGCTCCCACAATTTATGAAGTTATTCAAACTATTTTTTGGATTTTCCTTTTATATCAAAGCTTAATGTTTTCATGTTTTTTTTTCAGACATCATAATGAACTTGTCTTGAGATAACAAGAACATGTGGCAACAGTGCAGAGTAGAGATGGTTAAATTAATAAAAACGAGAACTATATGACTCTGCAATACATTCTTATCAGTGAAAGTGCAGTGGTGGGTAAAGAGGAAGGCCTTGGTGGTTTGAAGTGATGACCGGTAGATTTGTTGTAGGTGCATGTTTGGCACAAACATTGAATTTCAATGCCAGTAACATGTATCAGGGTCAAAGTGATGCATAAAGACATGACTCTTAACCAAAATGTAGTCAGTTTACCCTCAAGGCAAGTGTGCCAACTCTGACAAAAATTCCTTCATGCATTTTTTAAACATTCAGCACAATGGTGGGGTTTTAGTTCAAATGTATCACCAAATGTAAACAGATTTTTACTGTTACGCAAGTTTTAAGAAGTCGAGCAGTAGGTGGTGAAAAAAAAAAAACACTGCAGAAGACAGTCACAATACTGTTTCATTGTTGTCCAAATCTTATCTTAGACATTTAAAGCCAGTGAAAAGATGAACAAAGCAAAGTAAGATTTTATTCACAGAAAAAGAAATTCTTCTACTACCTTTTTCTTAATCATCAACTGGTGGTCCGGGGGTCACATCCAGTCCCCAGAACATCATCAAATTCAGCACATGTGCAGAGGAAAACAAAATGTGGTATTTTGGGGGGGGGGGGGGGGGGGTATTTTTTTTATATAAACTGGAGCTATTAAAACAACTCCAAAAACAAATGAGATTGTAACAGCTTCATCATGAATGACTGTTTCATCCATTTTTCAGAAATCTACCATCAGCCATTATTAGCAAATATGTTGCATTAAACACGCATTTACCCTTCCATTCATCATAAAAGAAACAGACTTTTTGTATGTCAACTTTCGACTTTTGGCATTTTCAGAGTACAGTTTTCCTGCTTGGGATTTTCACACATCACTACACAGAACGTACCGTCAAACCCAGTGATGGTCAAGGTACGTCAGTCACAAATATTCAGCTAAAATATCTCAAACACCCCCCATGTGGCTGGCTGCTATAATAGGACTGATCTCACTGTTACAGCCTAAAAATTACTGACATTGGAAAAAAAAATATTTAAACAAAAATATGTCACTTAGACTATTTTCAAGATTTCTTTAGTTTATTTGAAAGTTCTGCCCTGACAGTGCCTGTACAGGAAAAAGCTGACTCTTGTAGAAATTTAGTTGATGGACCCCGACCTACAGTATGTGCTCTTTGAGGATTATAGCAACAGCCCGCTATTCTTGCTTAAGCAGGTTAATCCAGAGACGTCATTGTTTATTCCCTAAATATATTTCCACTGCAAACATCACACTTGCCCTTTATTGAAATGTTAACTGCTCTAGGCAGAGTGAAAATTTGCACTAAGTCCATCCCTCTTCTCTCATACCTCCTCCTATGCATGTCCGCTGAATCCAATACTGACAGTGGCAAAGCTCTCGTGGAGTGATTTTGCTCTGCTTTTCCACTGAAATCAATGGCCGAATCACAGGTAAGAAAACACTTTGTCTCAGCATGAACAAATTCTACAGAGGACCGAACACCACCGGTAACTCCGCAATTGCATCAACTTCTCACTGAGCTGAGAGGCACAAGCTCACCTACTACAGCAGCCGATAGGAACGCTCCCTCTGACCTGAGCCTTGATTAGCTGCGAGTACTAGCCTCCTCATTGGCTGGAGCATCATCCCTTGCTGGTTTTCCTTAAGAGAGAGTGCAGCGCGGAGGCGTTGCAGAAGTGTGTTATTCTGTTAGATGGCTTCGATAACAAGACCCTGACGGGTTCTGTTGTTTTTGAGGACATATGACACTAAAAATAAATCGCTTTCTACAGCTTCAACCTGACACTGGATGTGTGTAAACTTATGCCAAGGCCGGAGGAGAAAGCGCCAAACAATCTTCTCTGCCAAGAGAAGCTTTCAGTGTGGCTCTTTGCTCATTTTAATAAAGAAAGGTGGTCCAATTCTGATCAATTTGCTCTGATACTATAGATCCATCAGAGCTAAACACGACACCAGTGGCAGCCATTGCTATCGGCTTCAAGTGCTACTAAAACCTGCCTGTAGCTTCCACCTCTTTCTCTTGGGTCAGGTCTGTTTTTAGAGCTGGCACAGTCGTTTCAGATTGGAGCATAGCAAGATGGATCTGGCCAATCCATCTGCTTTGCTAGATTTCAAAATTGCTACATACAAAAATGTAGGTAAATCTGTGCTGTATCTATCAGTAGATTTTTAATGGCAGTTGTTCAGCAGTGACTTGTTCTTAGTTTCTACCATTACAGCCAGCACTTGTGGATATTTCTTTCATTTCATGGGAAAAGGGCACAGCTTGGTTGATGCTATCAATAGCTATTGTAGCAGCAAGGTACCACAGTTAAGATATGTACCAACAAAAAAACAGTGGCATTCATTTTCTGAACATTATTGTATTAATAATGTCAATAACAACATCTCTTGTCAGCATTTTTATTTAAATCGTGTGAAGCTGAATCATGTCACATCATTATCTAGCATGTCTGATGCACTGTAGCTACATGCTGTCTAAGGTGTTTCTGCTCTCAAACTAAATGTTTAGTCTTGTTATGCATTAAGACACAATGTATGTTATCTCAGGAACATCGCTGTCCTCTTCTTCTTTGTTTGAATATCTGTTTTCTTCACTGATAGCAGGCATTTCAGTATCTGTCTCTTCAGGTTTTTGCTTCGTGGGAGCCTGGGATTTTTTAGCATCTTTCAGTCTCAACAGGCTCCTGCGGTTAGACATACAGAGGCCAAGTCTGTTTAACCGTGAAACACACCTCTTTTTTGTCCCTCCCTGTCTTAGGATCATAGAGTTGATGTATTGCGGAGCACACATGCAGGGAGACCGTGCTCTTAATAATAATGCTCCGCCCATGGCCATAGGTAATGACTTGTCTTTAGGTGTTAGCGACTGGTTTTCATAGACTTTGCTTGCACGTCGGAGGAACTTGAGAAAAGTGGGTGCTGTTGTCTTCCACTCTCTGATCACCCTGTCCCAGCTGAAGTCTTTCAGAGCTGCGGGGTCGTTCTCTCGAAGTGCTGAGTTGAATGCTGCACTGGTGAGAGTCTCACATTCTTTGTCCAGTTCTTTGAGCACTTCGGCTACAATGTGGTCCCTAAATCCAGGAACTTGCATCAACGCTTTGGGGAGACGTTGAAACCTTCCTCGTAAAAGGAGACCACCAACTTGTCTCCACGGGCCGCTGAGTACTCTGCTCTTACGGTAACGTCCATTCTGTATAATCTTTAAAACAATGGAAATGTTGGCATTAACACATCTTAATGAACAATAAACAAGTTTGACTTCAGCTTTGGATAAAACAATCCCTCAAGAAAGTTATGGTGTCAGGATTAAATCAGCTACAACTTTTAATTGCCGTTTGTGAACATTTAGCTATGTGGATAACTGGATTTATTTTTTGGGTATTTAGGTCAACAAGGCTGCCATTTCTGAAGTGAAGGGTGAGAAATTGTTCATTATGAAGTCATTAAAACAAACAGTTCAGAGATGGGCTAAGTGGCTCCCTTTAAAAGTTGATTTAAACTCAACATAAAACAAAAAGTAAGGCAATTTGTGTTTGGTACATTATTTCTTTGTTGTAACAATGCTTCTTGGTAATAAATCTTATACTGTTGGAAAGCCTGCTTATTACCCTTTTAAATGATGCCACATTTGTAAGGATCATGCATGTGTGGGATGAGCAGCAGAGCTGAGAATGTGGGTTGCGCCTATGAAAAATGTGCCAAATCTTCTCTTAGTTTAGAAGAATTTGATGATTTTCGTCAAGTTGATGATGAAAACTAGACTAAAATGTAATGTAGTTGATATTTCTCAACAGTGGGTAAATCCATCAAGAAACAATGCAGCTGTAGTTATTCTGCCTCTCAGATGTAGAAAGCAGGGATCCCAGGTTTGGCAGAGTGCATAGAACACACCATGACTTGATACCAGATTCAGGCAAGAGAATAAATGCTTGGACTAAAAGTAGACTAAAATGTGAGGTCTTTTATGGACTAAAACTAGACTAAAATCTTTTAAGTTCTTGTTGACTAAAACTAGAGCAAAGCTATAAAGGGTTCAAAATGACTATAATGAGGGTAAAACTTAAAGACATTTCATCTAAAGACTAAGACCAAAATTAAAAATAGCTGCCAAAATGAACACTGCATCACTAGTGGAGCCAGTTGGTCAATTGAGCTTCATCTGAGCTAGTCTCTTTATGCAATTGTTTAACGACTCAAAGTGAAATTAAACCACACCCTTAGCTACCACTTCCTTCTCTGAAATTGTTTATTCTTTCTCAGAGTAGGAACATGGGTTTCAGCTTAAAGCTTTGCAAGATCGACAAGACATAAGGTCTCCTGTAGCAGATTCCAGGCTGCAGGAGCAGCATACCTGAAACTCCATTCACCTATCTTAAAACAGACTTTGGGAACAGATAGCAAAAGTACATTTTGTGACTCAGTCAAAATTTACTTTTGCTAACGATGACTGTAAGAAAGACAGTAACACAGTAACAAGTAATCCCTCATAAAACTTCTTATACTGTTGCAGAACTCAGAAATAATGTGTAGAAAGGGGTAAAGGATAACGTGAAAACTCTGCACACATAGACAGCCTGATAGTGTGCATAAACAGTGCAAGATGAGCATTCCACAGCTTGTTTTTATTTATCTGAAACATTGAAGTGGTGTCACAAGACAAACAGCTTGCTTAAGCTATATACACAGCTTTACTTGATCATTGGCACACACTCCATGACTTTAAAAAATGCATTCGCAGGCATTTGATGGCCTTCTGTCTAGAAAAACACAAGATCTTTGAGTGACTGATATAATTACCTTTATCTCTCTTCTCCTCTCTTCTCGCAGTTCTTCACTGCTTTGTTCAGTCGGCATTGTTGACTTTAGAGCATCATCTGCTGGAAGTTTATCTGCTGCAAGTGGACTGGGCAGTGCAGGCTGGGTGGGCTGAGTCTGGTGCTTCTCTGATATTCTATTCACAGCAGCCTGTCCGGGTGAGACAGTGAAGAGGAGTGTCAATGCTGCCAGACATTACTTAGAGCTACATTAATATCTAACAAGATGTCGAACCTTCACGGCAACAGGAGACCATGTTACTGTAGCTTTTGGCAGTGTGTCAGAATTGTTTTCTTGTGTTGTTTCCGAAGGCACAGGCGGGCTAGTCTTTGACTGTGCAGGCTGCACTGCTGATAATCTGCTTACAGCTGCCTGAGGAAGAAAAAAATGAAATCATATTGATAATAACTTAAATAATCCATCAGGCTACAATCCCATGTTTAGGAATAAGTGAGAGTGAAGTTTACACAGTAAAACCAACCTTAACTGTATGAGGTGACCAGACTACAGGAGTCTTCAGCAGCATCACACCAGCGTCTTCTGATGGTTTAGCCTCATATGTAGGTTGAATGAGATGAGCTGGTTGCGTCAATGGCACCTCCAAAACGTCATCATCCTCCTGAAAATAATACACACACTCTATATTAACCATTTATTATAAGGGAGTGCACCAATGCAACTTTTTAAGCCCCTATACCAACTCCAATAGCTGGGTATATCTCATAATTTTGACTTTTTGTCTCATGATTATGATATAGGATTTTTTTTTTCTTAGTTGCCTAACTTCCACATTTTTCTTTTTAAGTGGCGGAAATGGGCTTCCATGATTTACAGCTATTACCGTAAATGTTAGATTATTTGAGCCTTAGAAAATCAGGAGCAATTGATTCGACTTCGGAAACGTTCAAATAAACGTACTAGTTTATGATGTCCGACACTAAAAGTTAGATTGGTGCACCCTTGAGACATTGATTAGCAAATGTGAGGCTAAGAAACGCGTTGTCAGAGTAGAGGTGATTGTAAATCACCTAATATTGCTCGGTAGTAACGAACGGACATCAGCCAGAATCACAGTTAGTTACTTCCCCTAAGAACTCACCTCCTCAGGCGTTTGAACGAGAGGAATCTTCTCCCCGGTCTTTTGCAGCCCCATTTCCTCTCTGACACTTCTAACCTCGGTAATACGAATGGAAAGGAGAGGGTTTCCGTCTGCTCTAACATCTTCGTAATCCGCCATTTTCCGTGCCTCTACTCCTGATAACAGCGTCGAGCAATGCCTTCCTCCAACGGGCGTCAAAGCTGATGGGTCTTCCTCTTCATCAGATATCAAACAGAGAAAAAGTTGTGTCAGTATAAAAAGTCTGACGCCCATTCATTGCTTAACATGTGTCTGTGATATGCTATGCACCTTCATTGCCATTTTAGTAAGACAACAATCTGCGTAACATTTGCGCAAACTGTTTAGCCCTCACAACACAGCAGCATGCAAGTGATGGGAAGTTCAGGCTCTTTTCAGTGAACCGGATCATTTGGCTCGACTCAACAAAACTTATGACATCTTATATTAAGGAAAAACAAAATAGTAGTATCTGGATAATATGCCATGTAGCCAAAAAAACATTTTTTTAAACAAATATACACATATTGGCTTGTGCTGGCCTTTCAGACAAGTATGTATGATGTTTCCAATATGTGTATAATTGGTGTGCATTAACTCTTAGTGGTTTTATTCTTTAATATGCTACTATTTCAGGCCTAAACTCTACATGTATTTTCAGCAGAGTTTACACTCTGCTTCAGACGATCATTATTCTTAAAATCACAAAAAATGTGTACAAATGGGATATATAAAAAGTTTGTTATCAGAGCAGTTTGATAGACTGTAGCCTTACTTAAATGTCTGGCAAACTTCTGCCTTGGAGTCTTCAGAGGAGCATCATAACCTAGCCACTTCTCTGGGTAAGGGTGCTCCCTGGTAGGTTTTTTATCAACAAAATGAAAAGAACACACAAACGGGACTTTTGGTGGGTTCTTCAGATTGAGGGCCTTCAGCCACATTCTCCGATCCTCTTCATCTTTTGGGGGCGAGTGAAGATCATACGGGGCTCCGCAGCACTGCCACCTAAGTTGGGGTCGGTGTTCGAAACATTCCTGCTCCAGAAACTCACGTCTTTTCCTCCAGTTGTTGTGACATCCTCTCACCGAACAATTAATACTTGACATAATTAATAAACGTTTTAGAAAACTTGATTCAAATAAAAAACAACTTAGGGCTGGTTTCACAAAAAGTTCTGTACAAAGACAAGATAGGTGCAGGCTTACACAGCGCCTAGCGTCCATCGGTATGGTTGCAACCGGAAGTAAAAATACAATGAGAACGGAAGTACTCCGTCTTTTTTTTTTTTTTAAAGAAACTTTATTTGCATCAACGAGGTTTGATAGACTTCATATTATATAATGAGAGGTGGGAGAAGTACCAGATTACTCTACTCACGTACAAGTACAAGTACAGTTACTTCGGTTAACATGTACTCAAATAGAATTAAAAGTACTGGTATATAAATCTACTCAAGGAAATGAAAAAAGTCTTTTGAAGTTAACTCAAAGCACTGAGTCTAAGAAGCTTAATTAAGATAAGATAATACTTTACTGATCCCCAGGGGAAATTCTAATTTGCAAAAACAACAAGAGAATATGGATCTCCAAACAGGTATTTTAATATAAGGTGCGACTTAACCTAAAGTAAAAAGCGACAGCTGTTTTGGGATGAAATGTGGGCTTCCTCTTACTGTGTGCCACTGACTGTTATTTGTTGTAAAAGCTAAACCGATATTGAGTGAAAGAGCAGCATGCCTTTTTCTGCTGTAGATATCCCATGTTGGAAGTCCAAATAAATTTTGCTGCGGAGGATGTAATAAAATCCAGAGGATTCCTAAGAAGTCGATTACTGCATAGCTTTTTTTTTCTAACATCAATATCTCCTCTAAAAATGTGCTTAACTGCAAAGATGTTTCCTTCCACAAGATTACTGTGTCCTAAAAGTGAATTATGAGGACTGAAATCGTGTTCATATTCTAATGTCCAGGTCAAAATGGGTTTGGGAAAAATCCCAATATTTCTAGCAGATTTATTGGGATTTAAAAAAAAAAAAATCAATATTATTTTTTAATATACTAGAAAGCATTCCAAGGGATAAAAGGGTTCTCCTAAAAAAAAAACTTCAATCCATTTAATTTTAAAAGAGGCTTTCAAAACAGTGAAATGCAATACCTCAAACCTCCTTCTTCTATAGCTCTAAAATAATGTCTCTTAAGATAGTGAGGTAAAGATGTAAATGAGCAGTATTGCTAAGTCCAGCATGTTTACATTTTTCTTTCATACTCACGTTCATTAATTTGTTTTAATGAATTAATATGGGGATCTTTTCACCTTTGGTTAGAAAGTACACACTAAATAATATTCAAAACAAAACATGATAAATTCTGTAACATCTGACAGTATTTGTCCTATTCTCTATTTGTCTATTGTCTATCGTCCTATTATCTATTTTTTCCTGCGTTACAATTTAAACTAGAAAAGCACTCGGAGAGCGCTGACCTCCGCCATTAGCCCTATCTCCCAATAGTACAAAATCCTTTAAAAAAATCCTGGATCCAGACGGTAATCCGGATCACTCCCAAAATCTAATCGGTTCTTCTGTATGCCATTTCTGACATTTCCCGAAAATTTCATCAAAATCCGTCCATAACTTTTTGAGTTATGTCGCTAGCAAACAAACTAACAAATATGCCGATCACATAACCTCCTTAGGGGAGGTAACTGAGCAAGAAAGATATGAAATGTAGAATAACAATAAGAAACGTACAGGAGGAAGACATGTAAGAGTACAAGTAAGAGCCTCACATTGGCAGATAAAACTGGTTTATCAGATGTCAACAACAGCGTTTAAACAGGTATGAAAAAGTAGTTTTACATACGAGTTCAACTCAAGGATTTAACTTTAGAAGCCTGCGTAGAGACGCCATGCTCGTTGCCTAGCAACGGTGCGTCAACTTACGTCTTTAAAAGGCCGCGAAGTGATGGCATGAAACACTCGGTTTGTTGAGACTTCTTTGTTGTTTTACTCATCTCAGATTCTTCATTTCCAACCATAACGATGTGAAGACCAGAAAATGGGCGAATAAGCCTTATTTTTACCGCTTCATTCATACAGACCTACTCCCTCAGTATGCCTAATTAGTATTTACGGTTTTCTACTCGGAAATTCAAGCTGATAGTGGGCTCTGTTTGTGAGGGGTTCGAGTGTCTTTACATTTTTATAGCGCTGAGTGTTGCCATTGCTGAGGCTCATCGATTATAACATCAGCGAACTGTACCATTGAGATGTATTCAAGTGTAACGCCGATATCACGGAAACCGTATTGAAACTATAGCCGCCATCTTTGTTTATGTTACTAAGGGTGGGGCCGTGTGACATCACGTTCTATTCCTTATAACGTAGTTGCGCTAGGATGTTGAAATACTATAAAAGGCCTCAGCAGGAAACGCAACAGGTGTTTTTGCGTGCAAGTTTTCAAACTGCGGAGCCTTTTTTGAGCAATTTTATGCCATTTAACTGCCAAAATGTTCGGTCTTTCGTGGATTACGTCCACCGTTCGTCGATATGTCGGGTGCCCGGCAGAAAGCAGCGTAAAATTAAAGGCGGATAATTTTTTAGATCCGCCCAGGTTTGACCCTTTACGGAAGAGTATTCTGACTTTAATCTCAGAATTCTGACTTTTTTTCTCAGAATTCTGACTTTAATCTCAGAATTCTGACTTTAATCTCAGAATTCTGACTTTAATCTCAGAATTCTGACTTTTTTCTCACAGGTGAATAAAAAAATTTCGTCTCAGTGGCCCTAATACTCTTCCGTAGACCCTGAATCACCAGCAAGGATTGATTTGTAAGCTGCAAGGGAGACTGGTCTGAATTTGCTGCAGAAAAATCATGTTGGAAGTGGAGACAAACAGAGAGATCACGGAGAGAAGTCTCTGCTTGTTTTCACATCTACCCTCCCTCCCAAAGCCAGTCCATTATTACATACGCTACACAAAAACTTATTTTTGTGTTATTCTAAACGTTATTCTGCTTTCTCTCTCAGCCAAACATCACTGTTTGTTGTTTCCTTTTCCCATCTTTGTATCTCCAGCTGGCTCCTCTGTGATCCTTTGCTGCGGCCATCATTGCTTTCCACAGCCTGTTAAAGGGAGCCCACATCTCTGACTGGATCGCCCTGTATGTGCTAACAGTGAAGCTCTACCCCTCTGACAAAAACCAGGAAATATAGGCAGGTCCTGAAAGGGGGAGGTGAACGAGGTTTTAAATGTCGTAGAGTAGGGGTTTTTCAAAGTGTGGTAAAGTGAGCCGCCCCCAAGAGAAAATAATTTATTCCATGGACCCCCACCCTAATAAAAAACATAATTTTGAGAATATTTTCAAACATTTGTTTCGTTTTTAAGCATTTTATTTTAACATCTTTGTATTTTTGATACTTAAGTCTGCATGTGCATTTAAACATAAGTTTTTCCCAGGCAATCAGTTATTGAGTTTCAGTGATAAATTTATTGCCAATACTAAATGATTTTTATGCTCTTGTCTCGAATTTAGTGGGAACTATGAGTTTGCGTCCATGCGGTTGTTGCAGGATTGCATGACAGCAGATCATCCTCACCTTCAGCCTTGCCTGGTACTCGCTTTTGATGACTGGTGGTGCCAAAAACCTGCTCTTGCACGGGCTGTCTGAGTGTTTACAGCACGAAATGTCTCAGTAGCCTTCAGTGACTGAAATTCCTTGTACTTCTTGTCAAAAGTCCCCCAGTTTTGGTCACTATACTTAGTGCTTTTGTCTCAATATGGCCCCAGGGTTTATGCTGTCATTAGCTTCTGCATCTTTGCTAATTCAACAGTGTGGTCACTGAGTATTATCAGGACTTGTGCAAGACAATTCTAACTTTAGTAGTTAGTATTAACATTAATTAGACTTTTTAACCCTTCATAGATTACAAAGAGGCCTGAACATCTTAGCTTTCTTTTGTCCATACCTTGACCATGCCCAGTGTGAAATAACAGCAATCAACATACAAGGCAGAGGTTTTTCAGACTTTAGAGATTGAGAAAAATGTGTTTTGATACGTGTTGTAACCTTTGATAACCACAAGGTGGCCCAGGAGTCCTCAGAGTCAGTGGTTCTAGTTCTGAGCCGACTTTGCTGACATTTTAAACTACTAAAATGTTTGATTTAAAATGTTGAGCCTTAGCTGTGAGAAAATATGACAGAAGAAAGAGACAATGCAAAATAGACAAGTCTAAAACATGCTTTATTTTAAGAGCCCTATAGGAGGCCATGCATACTTTTTTATTTTAACCCATTTTGTCTAGATAACAAGTCCATTTTGGTTGTTTGTCCAAGATAACAAGACAAACAAGCAATGGACTCAAGGAAACAACCAAAATTTAGTGAATTCATGCTCATGAATTAAAATTTCATGAATTTTTTCAATAATAGGGTTAAAATTTAACCTGCATTTTGCTCCACCGTGCTACGTGTTTCCTAACTGATTCAAGAGACATGAACAAGGTCTGTCCAGTTTTCAACATCTAACAGGTACCAGTTACCATGGTCGCTGTTTTAACCGAAACACCGGATCCCGTCAATAAAAGGAGTCAGTTCTTAAAGCCGACTCGTCCGCGTTCGCAACATCATAGTCTCTTCCTGTATAGGTTGATGGAAAGATTAACGTTTGCCCCGTTCAACCTAGCTTTTCAAATATGCTAAAATTAAGGTGACATACTTCGGAAAAGGCTGGGAATTAATATCCTTTTATGCTAAAACACCTATCTGAAAACGTAGTTTTAAATTCTGACTCGAACGTTGGTGTTACCGATAGCTTAGCTTCATGTTAACGCTACCAAAGACTGGAAGAGTCTCTGTCGGCAGCTGGTATTGCTGATTAACTCAAAGCAGACGGATAACTGGATTACTGGACCGAAAGACACCAATCTTTCCAAACCATGTCGTGGTTCAGTCATGTCGACCAAGCCTCAATTCCGCAGCAACCACCGCAGCCCACTGACGGCTTCAGACTCAACCATAACTCCGGGTTCAGAGGTCCGACGGAGGTATCACCCTCCATGGCTACACAACACTGGACCGGCTTCCACGGCACCCCCAGCCCGGAGGACTTCCCTTCGGCTCCACAGGGAGTAGTCAGCCCTCCAAGCCTTGAGAAACTGTCTTGCTCTTCACCTAGTACAGGTCATATGGGAGAACCGGTGCCAATCTCCTATGTAAGCCTCCAGGAGCAGAGGTGCGTCCTGAGCTGGTTCAAGGGCTGGACCGCCACCCAGAGGGAGCGATTCCTGCAGGATCTTCTGGGGAAAGCTGTGCCGGGGAAAGTCTGTACCCTCCTAGATTCTCTCAGTACTCTTCAGGTAAGTCTTCCTGGTGCTGGGCAACACAGACCAAAAATTATAGCCTTTTTTTTTTTTTTTTTTTTTTTTTAGCTGAATGACAATGCACAGCACTGCTGGTTCATGCAACCCTGAACATTTCAGGAAAATGTCAGGATAACCTACCTGGAAAATGTCCTGTACACACTTATCTTTTACAACAGGACATGCTGGTATTCTGCCAGTCAGTGGGGCGGTGGAGGAGATGGGCCAGCAGGGAAATTTCAAGATAAAGTCAGGATGAAAAACCATGCAGTTTGCATTCACACATGCAGCTCACCCAGGTCAATTCAGGGAATTTACCTGATTTTGTGCAAATGTGAATAGGGCTTTTGATAAATGTAGATATGCAAATAAATGGTTATCAGAATGATTAACTGTCATATTGTTAGCCTCATAGTATAATTGCTTAAATATATTGTATGTTTCAAATAGAAAAACTATGTTTCATGTTTGTAAAAGGTATACAAGATCTTCAGTCATATATTCAATCAATAGAGAGAGAGAGTACTATCTAAATTGCACGGATATTTTTGCAACGTTTTGAAAAGAGTGTAGAATGGGTGTGCATGGGGCAATGGGTTCACTGACTAAGGCATTGTGGCACTCGTGGCATCTGAACATGTGGACTAAAGTTGACTGATGGCCAGAGGTGCTGGCTAGATTCTTTTGTGATGCCTTCTCTTGCTGCATTTTTGGGATATTGTTGGAAAAACACAGGGATAGCTAGGGATAGTCTGCTGGATACCAGAGCAGCAGCTGCACTTCTGAAGGCCCCTGGCGCACACGCCTGACCCAGCTCACTTAGACTGGATGCCCAGGCCCCGGTGGACTAGACCACCCTCAGGGCTGGCCGTGTGCATCATGGAGGGGTCAGCTGGGAAGGTACCATGAGAAATGGTGCATGGGCCTGGCAGAGGCCTAGGTGATGGTCATCAGGAGACCAGAGCAGTACAGGACCTAAGTTGATGTGTCAAACCGGCATATGACCGTGTCTTGCCATTTTGACTCACTTTTCTAAATGTTGCCAATGCATTTGTGCAGTGTAGACAAGGTTTAGACAGGAGTTTGCTGGCAAATTTTCATATTAAAGACAATGAATTACCCAGTAAAGGGTGCTGTATTGCCGTGGTATCAAACAGGTATAAATATGATTTAAACTTTCCTAATGTTATATATGGTTCTATATCAATTAAACTAAAAAAAAAAACATGTTAAATCCCCACTTAGACTGAACATTTAAATAGATTTCTTGTGGCCAGTAGTTGTATTAATGTTAGCTTTTTAAATACAGACTATTAAACATTGCACTTAACATTGGCCAGATAAAGTCAGTATAATTGTATAATCTTATTTTAACCCTACATAAACTATACTGATATAAAAAATATTTTCTTACCCATTATTTGGTTAGACAGTAGATTCTTATTTATTTTAAAAAAGGAAAAAGTTTCTGTGATTTATGTCGTTTTTTTCTCCCTATGTTTAACTGGCTTTCTCTCTTTCTACCCTGACAAGGTTAAAGACAGACTACCAAACATCTTTGAATGCCAGCTGCGCCTGTGGACCCAGTGGTTCGAGTCTTGGGGAGAGGAGGAGAGGAACCATTTTCTGCACATGCTGGAGGAATGGGACCCAGTTTTTGTCGCCCATTTTTACAGATGTGTAGCTGGAACAGCAGGGAGAGACTGAGCATAGTTTACCCCATGGTAGAAATTCAAGAAAATAAAACAAAATGTGTTGAAGAGGATATAAGTTGTGGATAAGGTGTGTTAAGTTTGAGATAGTTCTCTCCAGAGAAATGTTTGTGTTACTGATGGACCATATTCACATGGCAGCCATGTTCCTGACGATACAGTCAAAGTTGGACGGTCCATTGCTTCTCTGATGACCAACTACTGTGTGCCAGGTTTCAAGTCTTCTACTGCTTACAGATCAGTGACTGAAAAACCAATGTACTGTAAGTCAGCTGGGGTATGGGCTGTATTTCAAGTAAAGTCAATACATTTCAAAACATATTAACTACTATAGACAAGAGAAAATGTTGGCATTCAACCACCTCTGAGCTAGCTCAGAGGCTATCAGATGTAATTCCCTTCCTGTCAAATCAAACAGTCAGGCTGTTACTAAAGCATATGTCTGTATATTAATGTGGACAATGAGTTTAAAGTTCCTTTTGTTATACTGAGCGTCCCATCGGATTTTAACTCTTTATTGTTTCTCAGTTGGTGATTACTCTAAATGTGGGGATATAAGAACGATTTGTTTGTTTGAAAACTGCAGTAGTTTAGATACTGAGGCAGAGTTTGGAAGCTTAATTACGACCGTCAGCATGTTACAAATTCTTTCTGCAGTCAAAGAGGTGGCGTTAATGCCTTAAGTCGCCTGGCAAGCATCTACAAGGTGCCCATCTGTCAGTCAGATCAGCACTGCCATAGTCATACTAAGTCTTAGTCTTATTACTACCAAATAAGATCAGTTAATAAAAAAAAAATCATCCTGCAGAGTGTTTACAAAAGAAAAACTGACCATTTTACTTTCCCCCTGGCTTTAATCATGTTTATTTCTGCTGTGAAGATGGTCATTAGATTTTTTTTAAGATACATTTTTGGGCTTTTTATGCCTTTATTCAGGAGGACTGTAGATAGAGTTGGAAATGGGGATGAGAGAGTGGGGGAGAGACATGTGGGAAAGGAGCCACTGGCTGAACTTGAACCCTGGCTGCCCTTATACATGGGGTGCGACCTAACCGCAAAGCCATCTGTGCCCCAAAGATGGCCTTTTTATATAGGTTTTAATAGGGCATCTAAAGCAAGTGGACACACACAAAAAATGCATTGTTTGTAGTTTTGCATTGACTTCATGTTGCAGCATCTCAGCCCCTGACCCGACTGTGTCAGTTGAAAAATAGTTGTCGTGTGAAAATGGTCTAAGGGAAATGTTGGAGTTTAATAATTTTGTTGTGAGAACGGAGGCGTGTGCTCATATAAGCTGTTTTTATTCTGTTTTCTTCACTGGCCTCTCAATGGCTATGTCTTTCACTATTCCACTTTTTAAATAAAGTTAAATCATTTTTTGCTTAATAATTTTTATTATGAATAAAGCTGTGCTACTGGGACAGATTTAACATGTTTTTCCTTTTGGGTGTTTAAATTATTTTCCTTATTAATTAAAATCACTGACATTACTTGGAGAAGAGGATAAAATTATTGTTCTAGCACTTAAAACAATTTTACATTTTTGTTTTTTGTAATGTTTGTAACATTCAGAGGCATTTAAGAGAATTACTCTATAACCAAAAGATTTTTAGAGTAATACATGGCAAAGATTTCACACTTACAAAAAACATGTGCACTTTTCTCTTTACAACCCAGTCAGGTCATCTAGGAGTAAGTAACACTACTGAGCCCTTAAGTTCAACACCCTCCTCACAAAAACATAAGAATGGATAGCTCTTGTCTGTAAACTTTTGACTCCCAAATGAATACATAAGAGATCTGCCTCCAGCATCTTAAGATGAGATCTTTCTCTCGCTGTATTCCACCCAGTGTGTGAGGTAGTGCAAGAGAAACAGGAAACCAATCCACTGCTCTGAATTGACCCAGTTTGTCCAAGTTTATTCCAGTAACCATCTGATTATTTTTTTTAGAAAATTCACCCATGGTGGTAAGAAAACCTCCTAGTAACATCAAAGAAGCCAGTCAAGCCCAGAGCCCTGGTCGGTGGCTATCCCTAGATGTGGTCGGTGCAGACTGGCTACTTTTGTTTAATCAGGCGCTTTCTCATCAAATAACTAAGTTCTCAGTCAGTAAGAAGTTCTTTGGTGTAAGGAGTACACCTTATCTCTTTCTTAAGAAATGCTGACAGCTGGAGGCGCCTTAAACAACAAGCTCACTGATTGTTTACGTAACCCTTGCTATCTTGTGATACTGCGTCACACCGTCTGACTTCACAGACACTGTAACTCTGTATTGTTGTTTCTTCTGCCCAAACACTCTAACTTTGCACTGATTACAACCTGGACACTTCTATTCCTTTTTAGCTCAAAAGACTTTTATTTGGACTCATCAGACCACAGCACACTTTCCCCTTTCAGGTCAGTCCATCTCAGATGAACTCTGGCCTGCATAATTTAAGGGCGCCTCTGGATGTTGGTGTATGGCTTTCACTTTGTACGGGATTCTCAACTTAGAACTGTAGATGTAGTGACGTTAAGAGTTTTCCCGAGTGTTCCTGGGTCCACATCCATCACAGAATGCCTGCCACTGCAGTGACCCTGAAGGACTGAAGGTCACAGCCATTCGCTTTTGGCATTCTTTGGGCAGAGAATACTCCAGATTCTCTGAACCTTATGTTGATATTATGAATTGCTCATGACAAAATTCTTGAGGAACATTGTTCATAAACTATTAGACTTTTTTAGGGATGCACCATATCCAATATGCTGATATTCACAAAGTAGTTTTAGCAGATACCGTTATTTAAACATAGTTCAGACCTAAAACTTCAGTCCTTAAAACACACAAATCAAGGTTTGAGGTTGAACTAATGATAACAATTAAGTTCTTAAAATAGACTTTAAAGTGTAAGGAATGATGAATAACAAATAAGACCCCAGCTGATGTAGGTCTGTTGATGCAGCCTAAAACTTCACTTACTTATTTGTTTTGCAATATTTACAGATTTTTATAGCAAAAATATTGATTGTAAATATTAGCATGAATGTTCCTGCCAGCCAAAACCAATAATCTACTTTTTTTTTTTTTTTTTAACTGATATCATGCTATTAATATTGAGCCTCCCTATTTATTCGCCCATATAGTCTTTCACAAATTGGAGAACCTTGCACCATTGTTGATTGTAAACAGCTGAGTCTTTCATGAGTTTTTTTATATTTAGTCATGGTACTATCATTAGAAACCAATCTACTTACCTTTGGATGTTCTCAGTGTTTTTTTGTTTGTTTTTTTGTTTGTTTTGTAACATTCCACAACTTTTCCAGTCTTTTCTTGTCCCGTCCCAACATTTATGGAACGTGATACAGGGGTCAAATCCAGAATGTGTATGGATTTTTTAAAAAATAAAGAAGCCTACCATTCTGAACATTTAATATCTATGCTTTATACTGTATTCAATTGGATATGGGGTGCAAATAGATTTGCAAATCACTTTTTTGTTCATATTTAACTCAACTTCATTAGAACTGTGGTTAGTACAATGGGGTAGGGGGAAAAAAGACTCATTTAAGTTTCATCAAAGAGAAGAAGAGTAAGCATTCCTGTTTCATACATCTTAAATTCCTTCACAACTAGAAAGATGAATAACAGCATTTATATTTATTTAATAACAGCGTTGATCTTACTTGAATTATTTTAACTAACCATTTCTTGAATCATCATCTACTTCATGAGCGCCACTTTCATATTTTGGTGGACTATGGCGCCATCATGCGTCTAAACCAAAGATCGCCTTCAACAGTCCCAGTAAAGATAGTTCACTGTATCTGGAGTATTCATTATAATTTACACCTACAGATATCCCTTTTTGTAATCTGTGTACAACAAAACGCAAAACCACCAGTTGCGTTTGGATGGGGATGCTACTTGTAAGTAAGCTCATTAGGGCGTATTATTGAAACGTAACACCAATATTTCACCTTTTAAAAATATTTTGTGCGCAGAAAACGGCAGTGGCAGCATTTATAAGCCTAAATTAAAGATGTGTGGGTACAAACTTTAAAATAAATAACTACGGTGTTTTTCCAGGCTTTCCTAAAGGAATACAAGCGAAAGACGAAGTTAGCCGCAGTGAACCCTCAGCGTCTCTTGGAAACCACGCTCTCTGTGTGATTTATCATGTTCTCGCGAGAATACGATTGAAAGGTTGATTTGATAGCCGTGTAACTGTAACATAGTTCACATTGTTGGAGCTCGATCCACGGCTGTCAGATATAATAACTGCTGCACACACCAGCCGTGACATTTCTGCTGGGACTCTTCCTCGTCAGGGTTTAGCAAACTAGAATCGGGACTCGGCAAACAGGATCCAGCGCTTTCTGAAGAATAAGGTGACGATGTTTTTTATGCAAATGAACCAAGTGTGTACTTTTTAATATATAATTTAAGCATATCTGTTGTGTTAATTATTTCAAAATACACATGCTTTACTTACATTATATTTTATTGGAATCTTAAAACGAATCGCCATCTCTCTGGACAGACTTTTGGCTTACTCTGAATCTTTCTCGTTATGAAATCTTCTTGCCGTCATGCCAAACTAATTTTTAACGAGAAGTTTATAACATCAGCAAGACTACTGTTTCAGGGAGAAAGTATCACATGTTTTTATAGATTAAGCCATAAAAATTTTTAGTTCATAGACCAAAAATGACGAGATAGACTAGCCAGTAGAATAAGAAAATTTATTAAATAAATAAAAGAAACTAGTTACATAAGAACCCTAGAGACTAAACAGCTGTCTATCGATTTTTTTTGTAATAGTTTTGTGTTGTATTTCTCTTTTCTCTTCTTTCACTTTAGCTTGCTTTGAAAATAATATAAGTGTACAGCCTTGATTTAGGACAATAATCACACGCTGATACTGTCCTTATGACGTAATCAATATCTAAAGTCAACGATACATCGAAATTATTGTGCAAGATAAGTCAGCTTCTCTAGTTTCAACTGAACCATGGACAGTAGGTGGAGACAGTCTTTTTCCTGCTATGCAACCATGCTGGAAAATAATTATTTCCTTACGCTGTTCACCTTTGGTCATCGTAACCCACATCTGTTTAATGATACATGTGGTATATCTGATAGCACTGCTTATTGCAGGTGTTTTTTTTCTCCCCAGAGAACATGGCCTTGTCTGGTTGGGTGTGTGTAGTAACAGGTGCCTCCAGAGGTATTGGCAAGGGAATAGCTCTCCAGCTGTCTGAGGCAGGAGCCACAGTCTACATCACAGGACGACAGGAGAGCACCCTGAAAAAGACGGCTGCAGAGGTGACTTTTTGAGCTTTTGTGCCGAGTCAGGGTGATATCAAATCGTTATCTAATTGGGGCTGCACAATTTGCTGATGTCTGAATGCCGATATAATACTGATATTTAATTGTACTTCAGACCTTAACCCTACTCCTGAAAACACACAAATTTACAAAAAATTATAAGTTTGAGGATGAAGAAAGTAACATATTTCAGTCCTGAAAACACACTTTAAGGTGTAAAAAATGTTGCTGAATAAAGAAAAAGACTTCAGCTGACAGGGGTCTGTTGGTTCAGCCGAAATCTACATAAACTTATTTGTTCATACAATATTTACAGCTGATCCAGACAGATTTTTCAGTCAAAATATTGGGTGTAAATATTGGAAGAAATGTTTTTTTTTCTTATCTACAGACTTGTTAAGCTAATGTCTGCCAAAACCAATATAATGCCAATAGTATTGTGCACCCCTAATGGCAATGTTATTGTAACATGAGCATGATTTCCCACTAAATAGTAATGCTGGTTTTGGCTATGAGTGGTATGATAGATAAGAAAAGTATTGTGTAAAACAAAAGAAACAGCAGACAGACATAAAAACTGAGTTTTAGCAAATACACATGCTTAAATTTTTGCTTATTTTCATTTTTGATTGGATTCTCTGTATCTTTGAAATCATTTTTGCGAGTATTGTGCAGCCCTGTATCTAATGTAAATTTACCAGTGTTGATGCTTAAAGTTGTAATTCATGAAAATACAAAATCCCTCCCTCTCTCTCCTTAGTGTTTAACTGGTGCATGACTTGAAAATGATGTATTCTTGTCCTGTAAGAGTTTCAGCTAGTATTTGTTGTCATGGTTCACAGCTCTGTTTGTTCTCTAAACAGGTTACAGAGAGGGGTGGAAACTGTGTGCCAGTTATCTGTGACTCTACAAAAGATAAAGACATTGAAAATCTGTTTGAGCGGATCAAAGAAGAACAGAATGGCCGACTAGACATCTTGGTCAACAATGCCTACGCTGGGGTACAGGTAGGTGTGCTGCACTGTCATGAAACAGTTAAAGGTATAAAGCAAAGCAGTCCCAAAGCCCATTGGCACTCATTGTTTATCACGGTCTGATAGACACTTTATATCTCAGGGATTTTTTTTCTTTAGCTCTAGTGAAGCCAGAGCTTAGTGTTACATGACTCAAAGGCAAGATTTATTTTTCTGTGTGGCATTTAATTTTACAGTGTAAAGGCTGTTAATTTTATTTTGTCTGAAGTGATTCATCTGATTTAGTCTTAGTTTCACAGTAGACTGTAAAATGTGCATTGACATTGCTAAAATAACATCATAATGCAGATCAATGAAATTTAAAAAGTCAAGTCTTGTCATGTCTCTCCAAGAGAGGAAGCAAACTTTGCAGTTCAACCATGCCATGCAATCATTCAAGTGCCATTTTTAAAGAATAGTCTACAAAAAAATCCTTTCTTCATTTTTGTAGGTTTTTCTTACTGAATATGAAAATGACATCAAATTTATCCCCCCTTCAATACAAGAATTCATGTCCGATTTACAATACAAGTCAAAATCATCACAATTAGATATAAAATTAGGTTAAAACTACTAAGCCCTTGTTTGATCTAATATTGTCTTGGTTATAATATAGAATGATTAATTGCATGTGTTTGTTAAAAAATACATAAGATGAGGAACTTTAGAAATAATTGCATTTCAAATCACAATATTGGGGAGAAAAATCACAATAAGATTATTTTCCCAAAACGTTCAGCCCTACAGACAATAAAGTCAAATAATGAAGCCAACTTTCCTTACCAAGCAACACTAACCACCAATGAGACGCACTCTGAGATTGAGGTTGAGTACTGCCAGTGCAAAAAAGTAGTTAATGGACACAGGCCCTAAGTCCACACCCCTTTCAAAGTCTGCAAACTGTCCACTTGGGGCCTCTTAAGTTAGACTTTAAGGGTTTGTACAATTTGTTGAGGTTCCTGCAAAGTCCACAAGTGAAAACATAGAAATCCAACCATCTTGACTCTGCCTTTCTAGTGCACTCTGCCTCTTTTGCACCTCTTCTAACTCTTATCATGACTTGCTATTCCAGGCCATCTTTGACAGCATGGGGAAAAAGTTCTGGGAAACCGACCCTAACATTTGGGATTGGATCAACAACACAGGCCTCAGGTATGCTTTGTGCTACGTCATGTCTGATATGTCTCCTGAGTCATTGTCAACAAACAGCTGAATCATTTCTGATGTCTGGTAACACATTTCTTGTTACATGCTGTTACTCAGCATATTTTAGCTGTGAGTCAAGAATTTTGTGCTTCTGTGGAAATGTTTTGAAAACACATAAATAAATACCACAATGATGACAATGTTAACTGTAAGTCATGCTGGATTCACTTGTATTGATTGTTTAAAACCAAACAGAAAAGGATGACTAACATGCAGTTTCATTTATCTGACAGGGGACACTACGTCTTCTCAGTGTATGCATCCCGACTGATGGTTGCCCAAGGTCAGGGTTTGATAGTCACCATTTCCTCATTTGGGGGGCTTCGGTATCTCTTCAATGTGGCATATGGTGTTGGCAAAGCAGCTGTAAGTTCACTACATTTATTTGATCATGTTTAACCTAGATAGATGTTCTGTGTTTTTAGATCAGTGTGATAAAAAACCTGTTTTGTTTCGTGGTTTGTTTCCAGTGTGACAGGCTGGCAGCAGACATGGCTCATGAGCTGAGAAGTCGGGGAGTGGTTTCTGTCAGCCTGTGGCCGGGAGCGGTACAGACAGAGTTGGTGTCAGAGTTGGTAATTGAGAAAGAAGCACCACAGGGGATAAATCCTAAGGTAGGCGCCTACCTAACAAACATTCATTAACTGCTGTAGCTGCTTCTGTGTTTTTCTTTAACTAATTGCTTAGGTTTCCTTTTCCTTAGTTTAAAGATGTGTTTGTCAATGGAGAAACCACAGAAATGAGTGGGAAGTGCATCGTCAACCTGGCGAAAGGTAAGACATTACTATATTCAACACATTTACACAACTGCCATTTCCTCTGACATCAAACTACAGGTGGGAAATGCAAACGCTGAATTTATCTAGCACTGCAAGTGATATACATAAATGGCGGTACAGATGAGGGCGAAATTACACTAGACACTAGTGAATGACTTAGCCAAGTCAGGAACTGTAGTCTGGAAGAAGACCATCACTAGAGCCCTGCACAGGAACAGACTGATAGGTTGGAGACCAAGAAAAACTTAACTTCTGCAGAAGAGACACCTTCAAGTCAGACTGATGTATGCTAAAGACAATCTGGAGAAAGAAGCATGCCCTTTGGTCGGAAGAGACCAAACTAGAGCTCTTCAGCCATAGAGACGTTGCTGTGTTTGGAGAAAGAAGGGAGAGGCGAGTCACCCAAAGAACAATGTCCCCACAGTGAAACATGGTGGTGGGAATACTATATGGGAATGCTTCAGTGCGTCTGGAACTGGGAATCTCTGAAAGGTGGAAGGAATCATGAAGAAAGACGGATATGTGAAGATTCTTAAAGAAAACCTCAAGCAGCCAGCACCAAAACTGGATCTGGGTTGTCGCTTTGTCCTCCAACAACGACCTAAAATGTGCAGCTCCTGGTGAAGAACTGCTGCAAGAAGACCAAAGTGAACACAATTGACTGGCCTGTGCAAAGCCCTGACTTAAATCCCATTATCTTTTTACTTTGTAATTTCTTCCTTGGGTTTAAATGTAACAAGGTTTCAAGGATTGCTCTCTAAAGGTACAATCGTGATATCATATGGCTGCATTGATCTTCTTCCTATGAAGTTTCAATCCTCAAAACACTTTTTGATTTTAAAACCAAGTGCAGTTTGACAGTTGACATGAAACTTTCAACCAAATGAGATGTTGATAATAGAAGGGGAACTCTTAAATGCCTTGTTTAGTTTTCAACTACATAAAAATCTGATGAGCATTTTTGACATTTAAATGAAAGACTAAACAAAGAAGGTATTCACAAGGACAGCTTCATATGCATCAAGGCTTTTATATGCTTCAAAATCACTGCCTGTATGCATGACTGCTGCCTCTTTCATTCTTCAAGTTTTTCTGTTTGTGAGCACCTTCAAGGTGGCTCACTTTATTTGACAGTCATTTGTGTTCAGTAAGCTAACTGTTATGCTTTTTTTTTCAGTTACTTTTCTTGCTCCTTCGACACCTGCAACGTAAAACCCCGTTTCCAAAAAAAAGTTGGGGCACTTTGTAAAATGTAAATGAAACAATGCAATGATTTGAAAATCTCATAAATTCATACTTCATTCACACTAAAACATATCAGATGTTGAAGCTGAGACATTTTACCATTTCATGAAAAATATTAGCTCATTTTGAATTTTTAAGTAGCAACACATCTAAAAAAAGTAGGGATGAACTAATTAGGTTTATTGACAACAGGTTACATAATATGACTGAGTATAAAATGAGCATTTTAGAGAGGCAGCATCTCTCAGAAGTAACAATGGGCAGAGGTTGACCAATCTACAAAAAAACTGTGGGACAATTTTTGAAAAATATTCTTCAATGTAAAATTGCAAAGACTTTCAAAATCCAACCATCTACAATACATAATATCATTAAAAGATTCAGATAATCTTCTGTTCTGGATATCACCACATGGGCTCAGGAACATTTCCAGGAACGTTTTCTGTTAACACAGTTCACTGTGCCATCCACAAATGCAAGATAAGCTTCATCATGCAAAGAAGAAGAAGCCACATGTGAACACAATCCAGAAATGCTACCAAACTGAGGCAAAATGGAAAACTGTTCTGTGGTCAGGCGAATCAAAATTTGAATTTCTTTTTAGAAACCATGGACAACTAATGAGGAGAGAAACAATCCAGGTTGTTATCAGCACTCAGTTCTAAAACCTGCATCTCTGATGGTATAAGGTTGCATTAGTGCCTATGGCAGGAGCAGCTTACACATCTGGAAAGAAGCTATCAATGCTGAAAGGTATATAGAGGTTTCAGAGCAACATATGCTCCATCCAGACATCTATACTTGTGAAGGCTTTGCATATTTCAGCAAGACAATGCTAAACCACATCCAACACAACAGTATGGCTGACTGTTCACCAATAGATACATTTGGAGCATCATAAAATGAAAAAAAAAACATCAATGGACTGTTGACAACAAGATTCCTACATCAAACAAGACTGGGACAACATTCCTCTCCCAAAACTCCAGCAACCAGTCTTCTCACCTCCCAGATATTGACAGACTGTTGTTAAAAGAAGAGGGGATGCTACACAATGATAAACAAAACCTTGCCCCTACTTTTTTGAGTTCTGTTGCTGCCATCTAATTCAAAATGAGGTCATATTTTTCATGAAGTGGTAAAATGTCTCAGTTTCAACATCTGATATGCTGTTTATATTCTATTGTGAATGAAGTATGATCACAAATCTCTGTATTCTGTTTTTATCCACATTTTACACAGCGTCCCAACTTCTTTAGAATTTGGGTTGTAATTTTTGATTAAAAGCTTTGGTAGCCTAATATCAACACCTGCATTTTCTAGCGAGTGACATCACTCGAGTCACTACAAAGTTAATTTTTCTGGTTTAACAGTGAAATTTGTCACAAACGTTGGCATTGAACTTTAGAGAGTGAGATTATTCACATCAAAATCAGAATGTTAAATGAGACAGAGAAGTTATTCTGAGTACACGTTTGATCTGTACATGAAATCAGTGTTTGATTTTATGCAAATCATACCATGTTTTTTTATATTAATAGATAAAAACCTGATGTCACTGACTGGGAAAGTACTCATGACCTGTGACCTGGCAAGGCGCTATGGACTGCGAGATATTGATGGTAAGTTTGCATTATAATAAAAAGTCTTTAATAGACTTTTAAAACATGAGGCTTAATGCAGTAGTTCTGACATTTGTTTCATCTTTTTATTCCCAGGGCGGAGTGTTGCTGATTACACTTCTGTAAAAAGCATCCTGTCCCAGGCCCCTTATTTCTCCTGGCTGTCAGTTGTTGTCCCTTCTTTCATACGCGTCCCACGCTTCATACTTTCAATGGTTCATAGCCGCTTCTAAACATTTCCTGTTTCAGTGCTGCAGAGGCAGTTTCTGTGCTTCAAGTGCATGGATGACTACCGCATGGCAGTAACAGACTGGCTACAGTTTTTGAGGGAGCTTGTGTAACTAACTTTTAATAAATGTCTTTCTTACTTAAGTACTATATGAAGTACTTGATGAAGTTTTAGGGAGAAAAGTTTATATGAAGGACTCTCAACTATATTTTCTGTATACAACTTTATAAATGTTAACGGTTGGTGAAGCCGCATAATGTGAAATGGAATTTAATATCACTACATGGCACATATTAGCTTAACATGAAGTCAATGAAAGATTTCAGAAACTCATACTTTTTTACATATTTTTGCACATATTTGCATGTATTTGTAACATCTCTGTAAAAGGAAATATACTCACAACACTACTGCTTAATTTCAAATGAGGTTTTGTTTGTATTGTATGTATTACCCAACCTAAGTCATCATTTCAGTTTAAATAAAAAACTATTACGTTGTTCAACTTTGTCTCTTATTTTTTTATTCAGAGCCATAGCATGCCCAAACTGATAAAAATGTATATGGAAACTCTTGCAGGCAGATAAAAATCCAAAAAAGAAGCAGCAACTCCACTTCGAGATCCCTCTGGATGTCCAAGCTCCTCACCCTCATTCCTGAGGAATCTCATTTCACCCGCTGGTCTCCACAATCTCATTTTTTTGGTCTTTACCCAAAGTTCATGACCATAGGCAAGGGCTGGAACATAGACTGACTACTAAATCAAAAGCTTGGGGCAAAGACTCACTCCCCAACTGGAGGGAGCAAACTGCCCCAATGCCTGCTGGAAGTCCTGAGCTAAGGAAGCCAACAGAACCACATCATCTGCAAATAGCAGAGGTGAGATTCTGAGATCCCTGACCCTCAAACCCTCCTCCCTGACTGTGCCTTGAGATCCTGTCCATGAAAATAACACAAGTAAGGAGCGGCCATGGCCTTTCCTTTTGTGCAATGCCAAATCAAGAGCATATGGCTTGTAGTTAATCATTCTCTATTTGTCCATAAGCCAAAAAACTGGGCAATTTCACATAGTGGCTGTATTTGAAAAGAGCTGCTCACATCTAATTCCCATGCAACCCAACAGAGCTTGAGCAGTTTTGCAAAGAAGAACAGAGTTTAACCTTTGTGTCCAGATGTGCAAGCCTGATCGAGACCTATCCACACAGACTCAGCACTGTGATTGTAGCCAATGACGCATCTACTTTAATCTGACTGGAAGGGGGTAAATATTTAAGCAGTCACCTATTTCCTATTTTATGCCATATATTTTTGTTTAATTGACATTACTATAGCGGCTGATCCATCCAAATTAAAGCGCTCCTACAATTACATTGTGGGAATCTGTTTTCTCTTTGACATGGGGGGGGGGAATTAACATGTTATGATGTTAAATCCAGCCTTATAATCTCAAGAAAATTAGATAAATAAATCAAGATCTTGAGAAAATTTACTCATGACCATTAAGAAACAGACTAAAGTGAAATATATGGATGCAAATATCCGCCTAGGGCCCAGTACAGCTTAGGCTTGTGCCAGTCTCCCCCCTGCACATTCACGACCTATTTAAAGAAGCTCCATGACCCACTTTTGGGACTCAACCCACCAGTTGAGAACCACTGTTTTAAAAGACTTCTTTATGCTGCCAAAAAAGTGACTTGTCTGTTTAACTGGATAAATACAGACAAATATCAGTGAAGATTAGGCTCTAGGAGCTTTGTATAGTTGGTTCAAATGCTTTCAGAGGGATTTGGGGGACTATTAACGAGATTTTGTGATGTAATTATTAATCATTTACCATCATTGATATGAGAAAGGATGTTAAGAGTTATGAATTCCATATCAAAATGAGAGGATGGTGGTTTTAACTGACCATTATATCACATGTTAGTTTGTCTGATCTGGGGGTGACCAGTGGGTGGTTGACGTGAAAATGTTTAGCCTACTGCCACGGATTTATTATACAGGCGCCTCCTCCCTCCAATCCATGGCCAGCTCTTCCAGACTGGCACACCCACCCCGCCGTCACTGTGGGAGAGTTGGGCCTTGTGGGCTTCCTGGTCCTCAGCTCCGCCTCGCCTCGATCTGGCCGGACAGGGGAAAACACTTCTCAGTTAAAAGAACAAAAGCAACGACTGATGGACGGAGGGGGACGAAGTAACGACGACTCTTCAGACATAAACCACACGGATTGAGATATCTGTACCCTCTTCGACGGGACTTATTCGGGGATCTAACTCCTACGAAAGGCGACAAACTTGGTCGCCTCGCATCTTTGTGTCCCGACAGTAATCCGTCGAGGTGCTTGATAAATAAGACAAGGGTCAAACAGGCAGACAGACGGTATTGTTTCCCTTCTCTTCCTCTAAACTTCGGCCATTAAAAGCGAAGTGGTTGAGGAGGGATTCTGGGTTTCTTTCGCTTTCGTTGCGCTGAAGCGGATCTCAGGAAGAAAGCGTTGTTTGGCGGATTTTCGGTAAGTTTATTTTTATGTTCCAGTGAAGCGTGTCTGTCGTTGAAGTGCGCCTGTGCAGTGTGAAGCGTTTTACTTAGTACGCCATAAAGGGGTAGTCGCTGGAGTGCTACTACCCCTGGCACAACTTCTACAGCTTTCAATTCCACTAAAACAAAGATAACACGTTGAAACTGCCTCAATGTGTGAAAGTTAAACACCAAAAACTAACGAGGCCACCGTGTGACCTCATACCCGGGGGTTGAGATGTGTCACGTATGACTAATACGATGATTTCATGATTGTTTGCCAATGTTTTTGGTACACTTGACCATTCCCTTCGTGGCTAAAGCGACCTAAATCTTCTGCCATGGCGTAATCGTACTAAATACGCAGTACTTCTCCAGATATCACAAATGTCTCTTCCTACTAAATCACTTGGGGACAGATGCTTGTAAAAGACTGTTCAGTTTGTTGTTTCAAACTCTTGTAATGATCAGGAATGCCAACAAAATACATGTAAATGATAAAATATGAATAAAAGTCCCCTGTATTTGGCTTTCTTACCAGTAAACTTACATTTCAGTTGTGATATTTCAACTTGTTTAGCACCTGTTGCTTCAGAAATTTCACAGTTGTATTAACTTTTTATATTTAACTATCTGTGTTTGCTGCTGTTTAATGTGTGTACATTGGATGGACTTTGACTTGGCTATGGCTGATGGAACCAATTTCCTCTGTCCACAGGTTTGTCGTGGTATCTGTCCTTGTGAAGAGGTTACTTATCTTTCGGGACCGATAACTCGAGAGAGGAACAAAGCCCGGCTGGAAAAGGGTGAGAAAGTAGACCATGATGGATTTCTCGTAGAGCCCCATTCCCCACGCTCCCACCCTTTGCGACCCCCCTACACTCATACAAAACAAAAGTCAGACCCCACTCTTTGGGGGAGGGGAACCCAGTCTGGACAGGGTACGGGCTACGACTAGTTTCAGGGGGAGTTCAGAACTAGGAGTGCAAAGTAGAGGGGGAAGGGAAACAGCTGTCAGATCATTGACTTTACAAAAAGTTGTTAAAACATCAGTCTACTCTTGATGATGTCTTGGCTCAGAATTGCCTTTTACATGTGAAGTGCAAACAGTGTCATAATAAGTAAAAACCTTGATACTAACATTGGCATATGTGATCCTTTTCCAGTTGAGACTGCTTCTTTTGATATCCCAGATGGCAACCTACAGTGAGCACAATGGCAGAAATGGACTTCTTATGAGCACGAAGAAGCCGTTTGAAGCAAAAGCAGCCAAGGCAGAATGTGAAGAAAAGCTTGAAGCTAAACGCTCCCCCAAGGATTCGCACCACTCTGCCAGCTCAAATGAAAGCAACACAAGTGGTGTGCCCAGTTTCACCACTAACCACAACAATGTTGTGTGCCTGCCTCTTGTGTCTGAGGGACTGAAATTGGTTTGGACGCAGTCAGATCAAACCCGTGAACTTGACACAATCCCAGAGCTAGTCCATGCCTTTAACTTATTTCCATATCCATCATCCCGTGAGACAAGCACCCTGGCCCGGGTATGTGCCTTGCCACTGGACAAAGTGAAGGTGTGGTTTATGGTGCAGAGGATTAAATATGGTATCAGCTGGTCGTCGGAGGAGATAGAGGAGACGCGGCGAAAGCTGGCAGTGCCTGAGCTTCATGATGACTCTACTGAGGCCAATGAGGAAACCACATCGAAGAGTAGCAGCAATGGTTGTGAAGAAGTGGTAATAGAGGATGATGAAAGTGACGAAGTGGAGGTTGTTCCTCCCAGCTTCACTCCTCAAAAAAAGAAACCAAAGTGTGAGTCACCAGATTCCTATAAACCAGCCAAATCCACTGTCCCATGTTTCAGTTCTACCCTCCCTCCTCCTGGGGATTCTTATTTCTACCACCCACCAGCAGACAGCCCAGCAAGTACAGCTGCTGATGTCTCCCTTGACCTTTCATTGTCACCGTCACATCAAAACCGCCATGGGCGCTATAAGAAGACTAAAGTTCAGCTTGCTGCCCTTCGAAAAAGCTTTCTTAGAGAGAACTGGCCAGCCGAGACAGAGCTTAGACGTTTGCAGGAAGAAACTGGGCTGAGCCGCAACGACATTCGTAAATGGTTCAGTGACAGCCGGTATCAGCTTAGGGTTGGCCGAGGGAGCCTGGCGGCAGCCCAAGGTTACTCACAACAGACAACAGTTGGGGATAAACAAGATCAACAAAGTGAACCTCTTTCTCTTATTTCTCAAAAGACTCGTCCACTGAATGGTGTGAAGGGACATGACGGAGCCCGTGGCAATGGGATACGAAATTCACATTTCTTTCAGACTTTTTTGTCAAACAGCCTTGAAGCATTTGGAGAAAGAGTTCTTGAGTCAGACAACTATGTTGTTATGGAGGAGCTTTCTAGTGATGTGGACAGTAATGGTCAAGAACAAAGTGAGGAACAGCCCTTACAACTGACCAAGACGTGCAAGATTGAGCCAGATGTTCCCCAGGAACCACTGCTGATATCGAACTCCTCTCCCTGCTCCTCCCCCTCTGGTAGCCCACCACTGTCTACATCACCCAGTAAACCTCTTTCAAAGAGCACATCTAAAAAGTCAATCCACTCAGCCAAAGCTAGTCCCTCACAAACGCCTGTTCGCATCACAGGGACTTCTTCATCAGCATCCACGTCCCCTGCCCTCACTGCTGCTGGGCGACCAAGAAAAACTAAGGAGCAGTTGGATCTTTTAAAGCAGTACTTCCTACGCTGCCAGTGGCCCAAGAGTGAAGATTACACTGAGCTTGTAAAGCTCACAGGTTTACCCCGTGCTGACGTTATTCAGTGGTTTGGTGACACACGTTATGCGGTTAAAAATGGCCAGCTGCGCTGGGTGAAAGATGTCCGTGACCAGTTCTTGGCTGACCTGGCAGCCCAGCAAAGTGGCACTGGTTTGACTAATGGAGGTGGCCGTGGGACATCAGGAAGTAGTCGCAAACGAAAATCTCAAGGAAACGGAACATGTGCTGATTCTCCTGATATCCAGCCATTATTAACATATTACCTTTCAACGGGACCACTTCAGGAAAAAGACCTTGATGCTCTATGCAAGAAATCAAGAATGAGCTACCAGCAGGTGCGCGACTGGTTTGCTGCTCAGGATGTTGAAGAGACTGAACAAGTAGATGTGACTGATTGACACACTGGAAAAGACTTGGGTACTTTTATTAAAATTGATGGAGTTGTCCTCACATCCTTGCACCAACAAGCATAGGTATTAGTTGGGTTTAAATTGCTTTAATTAAAGCAGGTTTGTAACATCCAGTCTTCCCAGTCCAAGCCCAAAGTGAGCTTGGTGTTTTTTATGTATGCTGCATTTCCTGCTTATCCTAATATATTTGGACTTCAATTATAATTGTGCTGCCTGTGTTGCTGTAAAAGGACAGTATCTTTACACTGGTTTGCTACATGTTTGAGCGCATTACTTCTGTTTAGATATTACAGCTACAGATATTTTATTATGCTATTGTAGCAGTATAATTTAAACTGGTTGTACCTTTGGTACCTCACTATAGCAGATATCATGTCTAACTCCTCCAGAAAATGTCTGTGTTGATAATTTTGTTGACTGATCACTGTGTGTAATCATTCCTAAACAAACAATTCCTCATCATCAAAAGCACACTGGACATGTACACTTTAAATTGACATATTGCACTTGGTTTAAAAGCTTGATGCCATTTCCATTAAATCCATTTCTTTCACAAAGGTCAAATTTTTTGACTTAACGGTGTCATTCTTAATCCCTTAAACTGAGACTTATACCATTTTAAAAACAGTATAGCCCACCCAATACTGTGAAATTACAAAACCACATTTATGTTTCTTTTTCAGACACCGTTTAATTTTTGAAAAAACTATATGTTGCTTGTCATTTGCCTTTCTGTGCATCTTTAAACAGTCCCACAGTAGAGGGAAATCTGCAAATGCATAGATATACATCTGTTAGAAATGCACAATTGGACATCCACTTGATAATTCAGTCAGTATTTTAGGCTACACCTCTTGTTTCTGAGTGTAGGATGTGAGTTGGTTGAATTATGATGTAGATACTTTAGATAAATTCTGGGGTCTGTGTTCTCCACAAATAAGGATTTAAATCCAAAGAATTATCATCCATCACTCGTATTATGAAGTGTAACACAGACGATACATGTTAAGGTTATGAGTTCAGGAAAACTTCTTTGTAGTACTTCTTTGTAGACCTACAGGGGGTGTAGTGGAGTTGGAATGGAGTCACAGAGTTCATTTCAGTGTCTTCCTCAGCAGGTGTTTTTAATATATTTGTCCTGTTCTCATTTGCACAATTGTGTCACTGGAAACCAGTAAAAAGATTTGCATTTATAATTAAGTGTGCAAGCCATGTTTTTTTCTTCTTTTAACTATGATCAATATTAAGACCATGCTTAAGCAAAATTCAGCTTTCTGTTCAGTGTATGTGCATAAAGTTTGTTTAATTGAACTGCTGCATTGTTAGGAATCATGCAAAACAATGAGTAAATCCATAAACTAGAGTCCCAGGTAAATGCCTTAGCTGGAGGAACAAGGTGGTAAGAAAAGCTAAATGCATCAGTATTTTATTTTTAAAATCTATCCTAACAGAAATGGGACAGCTGTGATGAACATATTCAGTTAACTACCCCTTACACAACCTTTAAATGCATCATGGATGCCTGACTTTATAATCCACTCATAAACTGGAACTGGAAAACATCAGGAGGCTGGTGCTGACTTCTGAGGATGGGAACGAAAGATTTACTAAACCAGTACACCAGAAACGTTTGATATGATTAAATGTTTTGTAAAAAGTTTTCCTTTCAAGCATTTCTTACCTCGAAGCATTGTAGGATGTAGGTGTTCCTTTTTAAAGCAGAGGGGTGAAAGGACTGTTTTTAGAGACACATCCTTTTAAAAGCCATAAGCACAGTGTCTCAATTTCATCAAATTAAAGCTAGACCCACACTTACTGTGTACATGTTCATGGAGAGAACTGTGGCTGGAAATGGAGGTAGTTGATCCAGGAGTCTGAAAAAAAGAGTTCAAGTTTTAAAAGAAATTATGCAAAGAAAAAGTACAAATCAACAGAAATTTCTGTTTTAAATACTGTTTAAATGTTATATGAACCTGCTCAGTGAATGTGTATTTGTCTCTAACGCACTAAAATTGATTCTTGTAGTTTGACAAGAATATTTGAACCTCAGCTCAACTTAGTAGCTCCTCCAAGAGGTTTTAGAGACATTTAGTAGTTGAGGTGAAATAAAGGTCACCCAAATGCTTTTAGTTGTGCTGGGTGATAAATTGCTTTTACTGATAAATCATATGTTTGGAAAATCAAAGTTTTTGACAAATGAAAATCTAGATTTTCTCTTTAACTTCACAGCTATTATACCAAAAGGAAAATTCACTGTTCACTGTAATAACCAGTCATATTACTCACTCTGAGTCGTTTCCTGAGAAATTACTAAATGCACTTTTAGCCCAATTGAGTCTAACTTCCGTCTGACACTGATCCAGTGGCAAAGATGACAAATAGGGCTGAACGATATGCAAACATAATGTGATCGTGATTTTTTTCCCCAATATCGCGATTGCGATTTAATATGCGATAATTTTAAGGTTCCTCATCTTACATATTTTTCAATAAATACAAGCAATAAATCATTCTAAATTTTAATGTACATAATATTAGATATAATATACTAAGGGAAAAAAATGTAAAACATATCTGCAATTATTTTGGCTCATATTACAAATTTGATATCAATTGCTAAATTGAAGAGGATAATCATTTTTTTGTCAATCTCATTTTAAAAACAAAAACACATATTAGTAAAGCAGGAATTTTTATTTTAAAAAAGTGTGATTTTTGCATTATGTGTATAAAATCTGCTGGAAAAAATATCAAACTGGTATTTTGACACATTTCAAGTTATAGAAATATTGCAACTTTTGCGATTTGTAAATTGCAGCAGGCCATATTGCAATTTAATCCACTTTGCAATTAACTGCCCAGCCCTAATGACAAATACTAAAAGTAATCAATAATCTTTCAATGGTATTGTTTGCCTCATATAGCCGCATCAGCATAACCTCTTGGAAAGGGGAAACAAAGTTTACTTTTGGTGAATTTCATTGATTGAATTAAAGAAAAACTGGTTTTTAGTATTTATATACAAGACAGATAATGGATTACGCTCATAAATAGAGTTTGGTGTAAAAAGCTATTCTTAAGCCATACTTTACACTTTTCAATATTTTTCAATTAATACATTTTAAAACACTACAATCTTTGCAATTTTACTGATCAAAAGAATCACAGAAAAACTCTTTATAAACTACCATAAGACAGAGACACACAAAAGTCCCTCAAAAATCTACAGAAATGTCGCCTCTTGTTGTGCAGTATAGACAGTGTATTGGAGTTTGCCAGTAACTTTTGGTAACTAAGAAAAACAGAAACCACCCAGCGTTGGGTTTGTAAGACTTCTGTTGCTGTGTTTGAAAACACATTGATATTGTTTGATATTTACTAGAATCATATAAAAGTTAAAATTCTGCCATTGTGACACCTCCACAATAAACCTATTTTCTGGACACACAGGCTACGAGAGATGCTGTGCACAAAAGCAATATCCATTAAAAAATTCAGCAACAGCAGTAAGTTTTCAGGAGGATGTATGCTGTTTAAAATTGATCTTTCATCCAGTGTTACCAAATTAGTTGATGTTTTGATGCACTTTAGTCACTGCAGAGACAGATTTATCAGTTCCTTCAAACATGCTGTAACTCTCCATAAATTAAATGTTAGGTTTGTGTTTTTATGGAGGTTTCCTGTTAAGTAAACTCTGTTTATATAGGTCTTGATACTTTCCTGTACTTGGTGTTTAAGTGATACAATCTCCATAATTGTATTGATGTATAATTAAAAAAATGCAAATTTGTGAAAATAATTCAGGTTTTCATAAGACATATACCTGGGAGAGGAAAGAGTCCATCAAATATTGCAAGGGCATTCCAAACCAATGGCATTAATTGCACAAATACATTACTAATGTTTTGCTGACAGTGTAATTGTGAATATAGTCAGTGTGATTGAAGTTACTTGCAATTCTTTAACATTTAAAACATAAAACTAACTGATTTTGGATGCAGTCTGGTTTTGTTGTCATGATATCAAAATGGGTACTGACACTGATTTTTGTATAATATTTAAAAGATTTTCTATCATGACAGCCCCAGATAGAACTATAATGTACATCCAATCTTTGAAATATGGCTGTTGATACAGACAGTGGTGTTATACCTCCTGTAAAGCTGCAGTGTAAGCTCTTAGGTTGACCTAAAGTTCTAAGAGTTCGCGTTGTCAAACAAACTATAATTGCCAGCTGAGGTCTGTAAAATGTCAACTATTTCAGGAGTAGTTGTTCATTTTTTAATGTTCAGTTGTTTTTGACATTGATAACATTAATGAACAGCGGGTCTAAAGGCATGAAGACTTACTGTGAAGGAAGACATGCTGGGACCTCGATCTCTGGCCCACCCCTGCATCTCTGCTGACCCTAGGTGACTAAGACAAATGAGACCACATGTTTGACTCCAAAATATTTTCTTATTTCTGCTATCAAGTGACAACACAGAAAAATGACAACAACCTTACCAGAAGTGTGTCTTTAGAAGGTTTTGGGCTAATATGTGCTGTCAGAACAGTTGAAATGCTCTTTGGAATTAATACTGTCTAAACCCTACAAGAGATTCTTCATATAGGTATTCCTTTAAAAAGAATTTAGTGTAGGATTGGGTGGTGATATGGTGATACCACATCCAGGGGTATTTAAAAACAGCCATAGCACTCCTTTAATTCATAAAATAACCTGCTGTATGATGTGCATGTGTGTATTATGCCTTAAAATTTTAAACTGTTTTCAGCAGTAGCTCCACTGCTTGTGTTTGAAGGTGTTCAGTAATGAAGGCCTAATTTGTTAAATAAAGAAGCTGTGGAAAAATTGAGTCAGTAGTTATATGCTGGAATTTGTGCATCACATGATTGCATCACACTATGGCCATCCATGAAGTGAAACTGTAACATGCACTGCTTATAATGAAATCTATGGCAATGATGAGTTCAAATGCTTTAAATCACCTCTATGTGGGTAAGGCAGATAAAGTTAATCAACGCATGTTGACTATTTTGGGTGCTAAAGTAGTCTAAAAGCTGCTTATAAAACTTATTTTCAGAGTTTGTGAACTATTGTTGCACACCCATCAAGCTGTTTTGAAGGTTTTTAAAATGATTACAGTAGCTAAAGATGTCTGATCATCGTATCAGACAGCTGCATAACAATGTGTTTCTGCCAATGAACCAACAGACAGTAATTCAAATTTACTTGGCAAGAGAGAGAAAAGAAGGCATTTGTGCAAATGCACAGAGATGTAGAAAAAAAGGCTCATCATATGTTTAAAGAAGTCAATTTTCGTTTTTTTCTGTTTTATTTATTACATCATTTATACCAGTAGATATGAGTTTTTGTTTTTCATTTTTGTGTTGCTTTGAAATTTGCATCTATTTTTGTTTGTTTTGGTCTCCTTTTTTTGGAACATGTTTAACACACTGTGGGCTGTAACTACAATCACAGGTTGATCTACAAAACACTAGAAGGAACAAACTTTTAGCTACATTTCTGTCAAAAATAAACCCAGCATAATAAATCTCACAATTTATGCTGCTTTTTCCAGATGAACTGAACCAGTATTGAACCATGACCTTGAAACTGAGGTACAAATTGAACTGTGACTACCTTGCATATACCCTGGGACAGTAGTCCAGTTAAACTGCCTAATGGAGCTATAAGCCTGAGCATGAGTGAGTGTTTTTATTTCTGCACTGCACCACACAATGCAACTATAAATTTACAGTTAATGTGTTTTGACAAACGCATCAGGATCTATCCTTGAATTAGTCAAAGTAGGATGATTTCCATAATACATACCTCACAGATCTTGAGCGAGGGGTAACTAGTCAAAAAAAAAAAAAAAAACATAAAAATTCACTGAGTTAAATCATATATACAATAAGTCTATTAAGCATACATGAACAGCTGAACTGTTCATGGTTTTACATATTTATCATGCTTAAATATTTCAGATCATCAAACTAATTTTAATATCTCACAAAGACAACCCAACCCACAAAATACAGTTTCTAAAAGATGATTTTATTCATTAAGGAAAAAAAAAATCCAAACCTACCTGGCCCTATGTGAAAAAGTAATTGCCCCCCTTGGACCTGGACCACTTGTTGTAACTGATGGAACAATGAATTCTGCTGTCTACCAGAAAATCCTGAAGGAGAACGTCCGGCCATCAGTTCATGCCCTAAAGCTCAAGCCCCCCTGGGTTATGCAGCAGGACAACGACCTGAAACATACCAGCAAGTCCACCTCTGAGTGGCTCAAAAAAAAAAAAAAAAAAAAAAAAAATTAAGGTTTTGTATTGGCCAAGTCAAAGCCCGGACTTAAATCCAATTGAGATGCTGTGGTGTGACCTTAAACGGGCAATTCATGCTCAAAAACCCTCCAATATGGCTGAGTAAAAACAATTCAGTAAAGAAGAGTGGGCCAAAATTCCTTCACAGTGATGTGAAAGACTCATCACCAGTTATCGCAAACGCTTGATTTCAGTTATTGCTGCCAAGGGTGGAACAACCAGTTATTAGGTTCAGGGGGCAATTACTTTTTCCACATAGGGCCAGATAGGTTTGGATTTTTTCCCCTTAATAAATAATCATCATTTAGAAACTGCATTTTGTATTTACTTTGGTTGTCTAAAATTGGTTTGATGATTTGTAACATTTAAGCATGATAAATATGCAAAAAAC